>NC_135022.1:10293465-10585965 GCF_051020955.1 Megalopta genalis
CTCGCTGGAAGCTGGAAAAAGGGTGGACGAGGCGAAAACTCGAGAGGTTTCTTTATTTTCTCCGCCGAACTCGACGTACTTACGTTAAGTACCACGCCGCGTTCCGCGATGGCGAGCGAACAACCGCCGAAAGAACGCCATTGGCGCGGCCTTGGGTGGCTCTCCTTACGACCGTTGCACAATAATTCCTCGAAAATTCCATTCCTCGTCCCGTGCTCACCGATTTCTTATCCGACGATCAACATTTGTCTACGATTTCTCTACGTAGATCCGCAACCGTTCTGAAGTAACTCAATGTCCGCGGCTCGATTTGGAAACGTTGAAATTAGAAAGGACGAAGTTCGTCGGGAGAATCCGAAGATTTGAAATGTTGACCGTCGTGGTGTAACAGAACACTTGAACAACGGCGGGCGGCTGTAAGAATCGCCGTCGGTAAAGAAAGGAGAATATTTTCGGCTACGCTACTGCGGCCGAAAGGGGTGGCAGGGGTAGTGGAGCGAAACGCGATGGGCGGTGGTCTGGGGAAACAGGGTGTCGGGGGTGGAGATTACGGCGGGACAAGCAATATTAAGCGGCCAGGAACAAAAAGACGATACAGCACGCCGGATTACCCGCGATGCACCGCGTTGTCCCGTGAAATTGATACGCGAGTTGCTTTTTAACGGGAACACCGGCGAGCACGGAGCCCCGGAGCGTGCGCCGCCCCGGAAATATTCGTCGCGATTTAGATAACGCGACACCGGTACAAAAGGGGCGATTTGCTCTGCGGAAGGGGGGGCCGTCGAGGGGGAGGGCAGCTAACGAGGAAAGACTGAAAATAATTAGATCGTCGATCACTCGGGAGACGACGATGCTCTCTTTCGGCGGGCTTGCTTTTTACGCGCCTTCGAACGCGTTCACGTTAACTCGAAGCTGCCGACGATGCAACGCGTCGCCAACGAATATTTCCGCTTCGGATAATTTCTAAAGATTCTCGAAAGCTTATCGAACAGGCCCAGGAACTTTCAGAAGGATGCGCGAGATGGTTCGAATCCTCCATAAATTTCTATTTGGACCCTTTCGAATCGGTATCCGCAAGAGTTCTTCGCGCAGAGAAATTATAAGATCGCGAATACGGTGTTTAATTGGAAACCGAGCACGCCTATCTGTTTGCTCGTTCTCCGCTCTCCCGAAAACTGATTTAAAACCGGCGGCCAAGAAATCGGCAGCAAAACGTTTCGGAACGTTTCCCGCGTGTATCCGCGGTTGCTTCGCAGTCCGCGCACGTACCGCGGTTTATCTAAATATTGCTGCGGAAGAAAAAAGGAACGGGTTCGCGGCGAGAGCAGCGGTATCGGTCGCGTGGGAAACATTACTCTCTCGAGCGGGCGCGATCCCTATCCTCGTGGACCGATTCGAGCCCCGAAATTTTGAATCCCGTGCCCGGGAAGCCCGCTGCCGGCAAACGAGTTCGCTAAGAATCGCGCGGAGCAGCGTGTCGAGGACTATCGAGGACTCGCCCTAAGGGAATATTATTTCTGACCATAATGAGCCGCCCACCCTACCATCCGATCATCTCCCTCGGCGAGACGTAACCGGATTCGCAATATGCGGGCCACGATCCGATTCCACGATCTCTCGTGCCCGACCGATTCCACGATTACAGAATAATCGGCGAGACACACAAAGGGAGCATCCGCGAACCCTTCGGCTTCCAGAGATCAATCGGTGCGCAAACGCGCCACGCCGCGATTAGCTCTCGTAAACGTCCCGATCAGATTTTGGCCGATAATCGATCGATTCGTATCGCGAAATCCATGAAACTTTCCGCTAATTGTCCTTCCAGCCTTTTTTCGGTCGGCGCCTTATGATACCCTTCTCTTTTCGCAGGTGATTTCAAGTCTTATCATATAATAATAATATAATAATATATATATATATTAAATAATATAATGTATAATATATATTATATAATATTATATATATGTGTGTATATATTATAACTTTTCAATCTACGGCACATCGCACACTATCGTCACTTTAATAGAATTCATAAATGTTCGTTGTATACGAATATACAGCAATAACATAAAATTGTAAAACTACGAATTGTATTTTACCCAGTGTCCAAATACTTGGTGTTTTTATTCAACGTGATTTACTAAATTTTTAACAATAGTGGAGCGCTAATAGACTCTTGCTTAACCTATCTAAATGCTTTATTATTAATTTGTCCAATATCTAGTTGACATAGATATATCACTAGCAACGTATCTCTGTGACAGGCGAATGACGCTAATAATAATAATAATATTAATAAATAATAATAATAATAATAATTAAATTATTATTTTTATTATTATTATGCTACGAATTCTGCTGCAAAATAAAAATTGCCTATATCAATTGCAACGCACGGGAGACATATGCAATGTTTTGCCTTCCTTAAATAATTTTAATAAATTGAAATTAATACATAAATTTTCTTAATCCCTTATCATCTTTTCACTACTTTATATTTCACAATTACATTTTTGCCATAGATATATAATCCGCAGTCTAATAATAATAATAATAATAATAATAGTAATAATAATAATAATAATAGTAATAGTAATAATAATAATAGTGATAATAATAATAATAATAATAATAATAATAATAATATCTGCTCGAAGAGAATTTGACTCGCGAGTTGAAGGACCGGCTGATCGATGCCTAAGCGCAGAGCATTATTCACTCTTTATTGGATTTGCCGATTTTTCCGCCACGACATGCGATGCGCGGCCTACCGTGACGACTCGCGACTTGCAACGCTGCAACGTGATCTTACACCAATGCGACAACCATATAAATTCAGCCATCTTCGCCCCTCCTCACCCGATTGCAACCACCGCGACGTTAAAGGCGCGAGAGGATCGCCGATAATGGATTTTGTACGGTGTCGCGACGATTCTTCGAGATCCGAAATACTTCATCGATTGCGTTCATCGTCGATTTAGCCGGTCGTATGAATCGATAATTTCGCTTGGTTTTATTTGACGAGACGGCTATAGGAACATTATATGCATCAACTGCTGCATCTATGTTTTACAATTTATTTATTTATTTGTTTGTTTGTTTGTTTCTTTCTTTCTTTATTTATTTACGCGTGAAAATATTAATTCAGGAGTACAATATTACAGCAACAGAGAAAACTAAGATGGAAATATTACGCAGTGAAGATTTGAGCACGGAAGACGAATTATCGAAAATATATTAGCATAAACGTATAAACGGTTGTAACCGTCGAAGAATCCGTAACAAGTGCGATGCTGTTCGACATGTAACAGTTTATGGTGACGAAGATACGTGAGGTCATGAAATATGGTCAGTTAGAACTTCGTCGAACGTCGGTTAATTTCCTTCTGTTTTTCTAGCGTTTAATATTTCTTTCTGTTTTAATATTAATTTTAAATATAAGTCGATTATATATATATATATATATATATATATATATATATATATATATATATATATATATCGACATAATCGACTTATATTTAAAATTAATATTAAAACGGATATATATATATTATTATATATATATATATAATAATAATATATATATATTATATTAATATTATAATATTATATATATAGTATATATCGTATTTTCGTGTCAGTAACGTTAATTCTTCTAAAACAAATGTTTTCCAATGACTTCACAATTATCGGGCCGCAATAAAATCGAATGAAATAATATCAAATAAAGAGACAATAATGAAAATCGTAGAAACTGAACAAAGTGTCGAGGGCGGCCGATAACCGTTACGCGAACGTTCGTATGGCCGGCACGTCAAGTCGTTTCAATGATCATCCGTATTGTCTGAATTTCTGGATCATCTTCCGGTTCGCCTCGGTCACGATATGGCCGAGCGAAGGTGACTGGTTCGGTACTTCCAAGCTATTCGTCCAGATCTAAAGATTTGGAACGCACCGTGCACCGCATTTGCATACACCACCGATTTCAATGCTTTCCGCGCCTGCCCCTCCGCCCCGACGATTCGGCCCAGGACTTAGTTCTTTCCACCGTCTCCGATGCAAATTACAATATTCCCGTGCTATTCGCTCGGATATGAAAATATATGCGTCTCCTGATCAAAATAACGCGCTTTCCTCCCCATCGCGCCCCGAACCGAGCAGCCAGCCAAACCTTCTTCTCTCTTCCTGCACCTGAACAACATTTCAACGTTCAGCTCTGGACGAGTTCTCGTCCTTGGTTCGAATATCGCGGCAACGAGTATCCGACGAACACCTGAGAGATTATTTGGAAAGCAATTCATCTCATTTCGTTCGGTCACAGGTATAGACCGTTTAGTACAAGAGAAGGTAATACATAGAGAGAAAAACAGATGAAAATTTTGCCAACAGAAAATATTTGCTAGGTAGGAAAGTAATTTCCGCTATTTCAATGTGAAATAAAATTCAATTTTTTTCTATACAAGGAATGAACTTTAACGAGTCAAATATTTTCCATTCTGTTCGATGACCATTAGCCATCTTTCTGGTAACTTCATGATTCCGCGCTCATAAAACTTCCGGACCTCGTCGGTACAAAATTCGATCAAGTGCGATTTGAGGCTATCGTTACTATTGATATTTTTACCATTTAAAAGATTTTGTGAACTGTTCTAACTATGTCATAATAAAGCAACATGGCAACTGACCGCTTTTCAGATGTCATGCCTTCATTGGTACCTCAGGTCTCCCATCCTGCTATTGTCACTCGAGGGTACCTTTACAATAACTATTAAAGGGAACCTAAAATGGAAATAGTAAATAATACTCGTATTTTACTGGTACATACATAGGTAAGGAGAAAATAATTAGAAAGCAGGTACTTCTATATCAGAAGAACATAATATGCGAGAAGGTGTTAGAATTTTATTTTTCCTGGCTTGTACCTGTGTCATGATAAAGCAACATGGCGAGTGACCGCTTTTCAGATGTCACCCCTCCATTGGTACCTCAGGTCTCCCATCCTGCCATTGTCACTCGAGGGTACCTGTACACTAACTATTAAAGGGAACCTAGAATGGAAATAGTAAACAATATTCGTATTTTACATTTACATACATAGGTAGCTCACACATACACACACATCATACACAAATTGAGGCGGATTGGTTACTTGCAGGTTACTTGACGGGTATCAAGTATTAGAGGCATCTGTTGGCGGGTCTAGTGGTAGCCGCCATATGTATTTTGACATTTATATACTCTACCTCAATATACCGTAAAGTATTTTTTCCCTTCAATGTATATTTATTTAAACATATTGCATAGAAGTCGAAGCTTTACTAGTGTTCGAATACCTTCGTCACCCACTGTACGTAGTATAGGGACCATATGAGCCGTTTATTTTGCAAGTGGCATAAGTCACTTTACCGTAATGAAAAGTGGTGATTTTTTAATGTTTACACGAAAATATTTGTACTGAGAAAAATATCAGTATCCCGAGATAACGAATACAAGTAAATCTTCTCGAAAGTGAGCATCCATATTTTTAAACGTGTTAAAACGCTCATATAATATTGCCATATTCGAGAATAGGTCTTGGTCAGAGCACAATAGAGAATCGTGAGTGCATCGGTGTCGTTGAAGAATTTGGAAGCTCTACGAGTAAGTTCCAGACGTGTAGCCGAGAATACGTGAGATAATTTCTTAAACGGTAAGCGGACAAGGGAGCGCTAAGCGAATAAGACGCGCGGAACGGTCGTGCCCCGAGTGGTGCGGGGCGACGAGGAGGAATAGGTGGATGGGGAGGTGGACGGGGGTTCTGAAACGGGAAATTTGCAATCGAGAGAAACACCCGTGAATATATGGCCGCCTTCCGCAGCCACGACGGATTTTACTAATAACCGATACTCGAAGCGAACCGTGGAATATTATAATTGATTTATTGGGGGAAGGATGCGCGGCGTCGGATTTATCAGCGCCTCCGTTGAATTCTGCTCTTCGGGCCGATCGAACGGAACGACGGGGAACGATAGACCGCATCCGGTTTCGCTTGCGACCGTGGCGAGCACGAAGGCCGTATCGCATTCATTTCGCGCGTTGTTTCTGGCTGCGCGGCGTCGCGTATCAACCGCGGCATGAGAATTCATTCGTCGCCGCTTAGGCCTCCAAGTGGGAAAGTTCGCCAGCATTTATTCCCGATAATCGATACCCGAAGCCAACCGTGAAATATTATAATTGATTTATAGGGGCAACAACGTCGGATTTATCAGCCGCCTCCGTTCTGCTCTGTTCCGCTTCGTTCTGTGCCGCGGAACCGATCGAACGTAACGACACGACCGACGATAGACCGCGTCCGGCGATGAAATCGCGGAGTGCACCGGGGCATTCGTTCGACGCCGTGCACGGTTATGCAATTAGCTATTGTGCGAGCGTGCGGCCGGCGAGCCGCGGCAACGGGAACCCCAGGAATCTGCCCCGCGCTCCTCCATTCAGCTCGAAGAAATCCTTCCTCCAGATTTCGAATCTGCGTTCGACCTTCTTCCTCTCGTCTGACATTCGCTCGCGGACTTGCGCGCAAAACTTTTCGAAGCAATTGTTCCAGCGAAAGAACAGCCCCCGCAGCGTAGACGAAACCACGCGCGCGGAACAGAAATAGAAGAAGAGACGTTCCCGAAAGCAAAGACGAAGAGAGACAACGTGCAGGAAGGCGAGCGTAAAAGGACCGATGCGCGATGCATCTTGCCGGAATTATGACAATACCCGGGGAACGGCAACGAGCCGCAACGGCTCCGTAGCTCCGCTCGAATTTCACCGGGGACTGTACTCTCTGATTTACTTCGCAGCGATTCGCCGGGAAATCGAATTACCTCCGCGGCGAGCACGCGGAGCAACCTCGAATTAAGAAACACTGAGACTTGCGGAAAATATCGAGCCGATATAAATCAAGGCTCTCCCCCTCCCCCCCCGGAAACCTTCTTTTTCTCGTCCGCGATTTCGCCGGGAATTCATTATCGCCGGGATCGATGCTCGATGCCGTTCTTTCCCTCTTAACAAACAACGCGTCGTCCGTTGTCCGCGGAATTACGAGCAATCGCGGGACTCCGACCAGAAGAAGAGATCCGAACGAGGGCTGTTTTGTTAATTAATCGTCGGGGCTCGAAGGAGAACGCACGAGAACGTTCTCCCTCTCTCCCCCCCTCTTTCTCTCTTTCTCATTCTCTGAGCGACGCCGATATTCCTCGGCGCTTTATGTCCCGGAAAGGAGCATCTAGACAGTTAAAAACTTGGTTCGATTACCCATAAAGCGTGCATCGTTCGGCATTCTGTTTCCAAGGTGCTTAGGTCGACTTTATTTCGCGTGCTTTACGACCAGGACATCTCCGTCTCGTGCGAGTCGATTCGGGAGACGCGCGGATTTTCGTGCAATACGTCTTGTCGTCCTTGCCGACCAATCGTCGACATCCGCGAATCCCGTCGTTGTTCCGCGAACTCTCGGTTCCCCGCTATTTACAACCTCTGTAAAAAAAAAGTTCACAATACTCTGCTTTATAATCGTTCCGTCGCCGGACGGTTGGAACGCTCGGAAGCGCATCTGCGAACGATCGTGTTGCTCTTGCGGGCAACGTTCGTTTCGCCTTCGGTCACACGATGAATCGATGACACGACGAAGGAACGGGTAGTTCACAGTGTGACTATTAACCCTTAGCGGACGCGACGACTTTTTCGGCGGAGTCGGGTAGCAGGACGAGACGATTTTTGCAAATATGACAAGTGTCTTATATGGTGCAATAAAATGATCTTACATATAAATTATCTTACAAGAAACGTTATATTTCGTTAGCTTATCTATATTCACACTTTTGTGAATATAATTTTAGAAAAATTATGATTTGCAGTGTTTCGTTTGGTGCGATAGTTTATAAAACATTGACCAAGATGCATTCTCGGTTTATCTGGACATGTATCACAGAAATAGGTCGTCTCATGTCTTCACCCTGGTTTGTTTCGATTGGAACGAACTTTGCAATCTTTCTTTGTGATTGATTCAGTGATTTGTTCTTTGATTTATTATCAAAACTGAAGTTGAACTTAAAAGCCAGAAATCAGGTCTATGCGCTCGATCATCCGCCGTATTCGCCTGATTTCGGGGCCCCGCGCGGCTTCTAATTGCTATCAAAACTAAAATTGAACTTAAAAGCCAGAAATCAGGTCTGTGCGCTCGATCATCCGCCGTATTCGCCTGATTTGAGGCCTCGCGCGCCTTCTATTTATTATCAAAACTGAAATTGAAGTTAAAAACCAGAAATTAGGTCTGTGCGCTCGATCATCCGCCGTATTCGCCTGATTTCGGGCCCCGCGCGGCTTCTATTTATTATCAACAGTGAGATTGAAATTAAAAGGATGCTTCTTCTGACGATCCAAACAGCTTCGACAAAAGAACTAAAGGCGATACCACAAAACTAGCTGAATCATGCATTTGACTCCCTTCCGGGCAACTGTAACAAGTCTACTCAAGCAAAAGAGTAAATCATTTCGAATAAAACAACATAAGATTTTCTTGTATTTTTTGTTTCTAGCGTGTTTCATCGGTCCGTGGTCATAAAAATGAATTATCGCATTGTGTATATCAATGCTCGATACGGAGAGGACGCGATCAACCGTTTGTTGCGTTTCGGGGGAGGCGAGAGGAGAAAGGAGAGAGACGAGAGACGAAAGGCGGTCCAGATTTTCGGATCGGAGTGCCGAGCGGCTGTCGCTGGCCGGATTAAGACGAGGACTGCACTTTGTCCCGTCGTTCGGACGCCGTGCTGATTGCATCTGGCATTTGTGTCACGCCCTTGAGTGCCCAGCCGATATGCCTGGACAAATTGGGAATTGGTATTCCGCACGTGGCGGCCGCGACCACGGCCAGACGGATTTGCGAAGGAACACCTTAGGCTAAAGGAGGATACCTAAAGGGGTCGGCCAGGGGGTGGCCCGAGGATCCGGTAAACTTGGTCAAATCGCTTCCCGACGATCACCTCGCACCGGAATACTAAGCTCTCGGCAAAAGAGAAGCGTACGTTGCCAAAGCGTTCCTTCCTTTTCTCTCGGATCGTTAACCGACGTAACCGGTCGCGGCCGCCGTGGCTGCCCGATTCTCCTGGCCAGCAGAAACGCGACCCAGCCGGCAATCTCTCGTCCCGATTACTCCAGCAAGGTTAACGGATCGGCCAGATCCGCGATCGTCGATCACTCGTCGCTCCTTATGTTGCCCCCGTGACAAGATAACTCCCCGAGCGACGAAGACGTTCTCCCGTTCCCCCGGCTTGAGTGAAACGCTTCGCTCGAGCTTTTTGTTATCAGCAGGCCACAGCTCGGCGCTACCCTCCCGCTCCGGGTATCGATATCCCACGACCGGATTCTGACCCTTTTCGGGAATATGGCCGGCCGAGCCACCGGAAGGACCGCCGTGTAAAAACTCGAGCGCCGTATTTCGGCGCTGTCCCGAGAAACTTTCTGACGGCGTCCTTCGCCGGAACATCCGGGAGCACATGCGCCCCGGAATCCGCTTCCGCGGCGAAATCCCGGGAAATACGCGGACTCCTTCCCTGGGAATGGTTCCTGGATCGCGGGAACTACGTGCTGAGGACACATTTTTATCGGAACCGCGTTGGTCCAGCGATCTTGGTTCTCGGCGGAGTCAATCGCGGTCGAGCTGTTCTCGATTCTCCGCCGGAAACCGACGATTATCGCGATTATCGCGATTACCGCGCGACGATCGCTCGCTTCCGGTGTCGAAAACAGGGAGCCGCTCTCTCTCTCTCTCTCTCTCTCTCTCTCTCTCTCTCTCTCTCTCTCTCTCTCTCTCCCCGATCGACGCGAGGGAATTATTCTTTCGACCGTACGATCGCCATCCGAGCCACGGCACGGCGCTCGTTTCGGCACGGGCAAGGGTTGATAATAAATTCAAATTTAGGGGTGCGCGCAATCTGTGATTCAGCGCCATTAAGCACAGGATTCTGTAAAGGACGCCCCGCAGGGCCGGGCCGCGTACTTTCTCCCAACTTGGCACGTCCGCGAGTGGCCGGGTCTTTAAACCCGCTAAGAGGTGAAAGAGATCGCTCCCCCGGCACTCTCTCCGTCCCCGCATCAATTCGTCCTTTCGGTAATTTTACAACCGCCGGCCAGCGGAAAGATAAATATCCTTGTCGTCGGGGCGGGGGGGGGGGGGGGCGCGTTCCGTTTTCCTGACCAAATGCAATGGAACGCGTGGTCATTGGATCGGTCTTCATCTCAGCATCGATCAAAATTATTGGGACAGCCTGAACGACACGTAGGGCCGTAGTCATAGTCGAATATTATTTGAGCCGTTTACTTTGAAAGTGGCATAAGTCACTTTGTTTTTAAGTCGATGTATTTAAGGGTTTGCGTTTTAACACGTGTAAAAATGTGGATGTTAACTTTCGAGAAGATTTACTTGTATTTGTTATCTCAGGATACTGATATTTTTCTCAGTATAAATAATTTCGTATAAACATTAAAAAATCACCACTTTTCATTACGGTAAAGTGACTTGAGCCACTTTCAAAATAAATAGTTTAGAAAAATGACTGACATATGTTAATTTTGTTCGACGTATTTTACCGAAGTGATGTTTTGAAAGGACAGTGATTTACTAAAATTGTTGAATAAATTACATATATAATAATAATTTATACCATGAACATATTTAATATAAAGGTTTGATTTAAGTATTTTTTATTTTAATATTCATAAAATACAAAAATAACTAGTACATTTTGAAACATAAGTATAAGTAATTTATATGAAAATATACATCGGTTCAATTTAATTTTCGTCATCGATAACTCGGAAATCGTGTTTTGTTTCAAATTTTTTAAATAACTGCGGTATATCGGGGGTATATAATTAAGCAAGTCCGTCGTGTCTTTGTATTTTGCTGAAGAAACAGGACGAGATCCAGCGTACAACGGATCCATTTCTATTTGTGAATAACGCCTAGGTCTTCCTCTTTTTGGTGACAAATCCATCTTTTCATCTAAAGTTAGTTTATAAAATATTTTATAGTCACCTGCTGGCGGGTCTGGAGGTAGCCGCCACATCCCTATAATATAATTTACAAAACTGCACTATTCTTTCGCACTTATAAAAATAAGTCCAGCGATCACAACTTTTTTAAAAATACTGAAAATAATTCGCAACAATACTTCACGCACACTTATCACACGTTTCTATTTCTTTTACACTAAGCCCCGCAATTAATTTCCCGAGTACAGCGACTTACGCCACTTTCAAAATAAACATGTTTGTTATACCGTTAATTAGCAAAACTTCTAGTCATCCGGCATTTCACGAGCAGTCAAGAAAATTACAATTTTTAGTCAAACGGACGATAATGTATTTAGGACGGTCTTATAAATAAGAACCGACTACGGATACGACCCAGTCTTGTCTACTCGATAACAAAGCTTCCGCGACTGCGATTCAGTCGAAACGAAAAAATTGATACTCGATAGCATTGATCTCGCAGCGAACGCTTTATCGCCGATTACCGGTAGCCCCCGGCCGTTAATGTGTTTTCGATCGCGAAACAACGCCCCCGCGGTTTCGCGATAGCGGCGACGCAACGGGGATTCGTTGTCGAAGAGATTGCAAAAAGGAGAAACCGAGGGCCAAAGCTCGCCGGAAAGGCTTCGCGGGGAGGAAGAAAATCCAGTCGGTTTTCTTCTCGAGGCTTCTAGCCGCCTCAATATTGTCGCTATCTCTTGTATACAGTTGCCGCCATATTCCTCGGGTAGCCGCCATATTACCAGAAACTTCCACCCCCTTTTATGTGGCTCGCCGCGGACCGTCACCGCGAAAACTACCCCCATAAAAGTTGACGACTTAAATCGCGGGGCGTATGCCTTGGCGCTTCTCTGGTCGAAGCGAGCCACGGAAACGTCGAACACACTTACGATCCTGCGGAACGCCTCGAAATATTTCCCCGTACACTCTCCCCGCGGCTTTCGCGGGGAACGGAAGTGGAGGAGAGAACCGAGAAACGAGCATTCACAGCGAAGAAACCTACCGGGAAGACGTCTTTAAATCGAAACTGCTTCGGAACAAAACCGAGAACTGAATCACGGTTCTTCGAATAACAACGAAGTTCTGAATTTCTAACGATAACCCAGGCTGGCTGTCCGTCCGACGATCTTGCTGATTTCTTTTCGCCAATTTCCCGAGTCGCTGAGATCTTACGTCGCTGAAGCACAGACGGTTGGAACAGTTGTCATTTGCGTGTAGAACATTAAATTGGCACGTCCTGGCACAGCTGTATGTGAAAGAACCGGAACAATACGAAAGAATAATCGAGAGCAGGTGTAACAAAATATTATAAAATATTATACTAAAATAAAATATATATATATATAACATATTATATTATATTATATTTATGTATTATTATATATATATATAATATAGGGTGTCCCAAAAATGTCTCGCGATCTGAAAGTGGCGTGTTCCTCGGATCATTCGAAGCAACTTCTTCCTTTACAAAAATGTTCTCTGAGGCACCGTTAACGAGTTATCAACGAAAAACAGTGACCAATGAGAGGCGAGCTCGGCTGGCGCGAGGCGATCGAGCCAATGAGCGGAACTGGGCTTCGTGTGCTGGTTGGCTGGGCCGCCTCGCGTCAGCCATACTCGATTCTTATTGGTCACTGTTTGTTCGTTAATAACTCGTTAACGGTGCCTCGGAGAACATTTTTGTAAAGGAAGAAGTAGCTTCAAATGATCCGAGGAACCCGCCATTTCCGGATTGCGAGACATTTTTGGGACACCCTGTATATATAAAATATTATAACAAACTATGTACAAGAGAGATACTGGAAGAAAGGGGAAGAGAATTTATATAGATTCTGCAAATGAAAAAACTGAAACGTCACCACATATAATTAACGAATGTACATCGTCTTTAAAAGGCTGAAAAGCAAGTGAAATAGACGTTTTGCTACTACTACTACATTAAAATGAACCTGTAAACCAGGAGTGTCAAACTCAAAATCTATAACTTGGGCCAAATAAACAATGCTTAACTTTAGGTGGGCCGCAAAAGAAAAAAGATCAATGCTCATAGAAACAAATATTTTTATTTTGACTAGTACATTGTAATAAACACATATATAAAGTTAAATTATTGTTTACGTCCTGATACTTGACATCAAAAATGTTCATCTCGGGCCGCGAGTTTGACATCCCTACTGTAAACTATCGTAGACAGCCCCGAGATATCGGTGCTCTTTTCCAACTACGTCACATTGTACGCGTTGGAAATTCTAATGAGTCGAAAAGCGACAGGGTACGAGCGAAGAATATTCGTTCTCTCCGGAGAGTTAATACAGAGAGCCGGCCTGCAAAGAAAAAAAAAAAAGATGATCGTGAAGGAGGTTCGATTATGCCCGGCCGGGACTTTATCATGCTGCTCGTAAATTCCCCTCCCGCGAGAAGCAATCTGCGTCTTCGGCCTTCGAGCAGAGGAGAAGAGGTCGGTAATCCCGTAGATACCGAACGATAAAACGGGAAAGAAGAAGGCGAAACGAGGCGATCCTGAAGTGGCCCGTAATGAAGGAGGCCAAGATAAATATGGAAAGAGGGCTCGCGCGCGCTACCCATCCGGTCTCAATATGCTTGAATGGTGTCCCGCTGACGTGGCGTTTCCGAACGGGGCCGAATGTCCGACGGATTAGTTTCGACGTTATCGTGGTCTGTATACAAGCCGTGATAAAGAAGCCGAGACGAGCCGGCACTCGGTAACAGCGCGACAAAGTACGGAAACCATCGTGATTCCTCTGAAACTTCGCACTGCTCGAAGCACGATAGACTTCGATTCGGCTCGATAGAATCTGTCCCGAGGGAATGCAATTTTTGCCGAATTTCGACCGAATCGATCGTGCCGAACAAGGTCCCGACTCGTGATTGAAAGCGCGAACGACAAGTCTCGCCTAAGTAAGTAACGACTCGACACCACGGCTGGCTTAAATAAACGGAAGCGGGGTGTAGTCCGCTTTGCGGCTAATATCGCCGATGTATGTATGAGGGCACGATATGTATATAGGGGAGGGGTGCATAAATATGCGCGTATGCGTCACCGCGCGCATAAGTGCCGATGAGGGGATTTGTAAATGATCCGAACGTCGCGCGTCAATCACTTACGGCCGCGCCGTCTCCTAACAAGCGTCGAACACCGCACGCTTCTCGACTTTCGTCGACCGTACGTATGTACGTTCTTTATTACGTTATGCGCTGCGTGTGTCGTAATAAACGGTCTCGGTGCATTTGCCGCAGCTCGTCGAGAGGACGAATAATAACGGGAGGAAGAAAATCCTAGGAGGAAGTTCAGAGAGGACGAGGGCTCGGCCGAAAGTTCTGGAACGCATAGGAAACGTCTTTCCGCGATTCCAAGGGTATCCGATGGGGGCCCCGCGACTCTTTTCGAAGGGAAGTCGGCTTAGACTCGTTTCCCCCCCGCAAAGCAGGTCGCGACATCCGGCGGGGATCCGCAAAAAAAATATATTCCGCCGTCTGATATGCCGTAAAGAAGGAGCCCGGGATGGGTCTCTGTTAAGACGTCGGAAACAGCGCAAAAAGAATCTTTCGAGGCGGCGAAGGGGCGAAATTACGTCGAAAAGTCTGGAGAATTTATCGGGGCACTTTTTAAACTCCGCCTTCGCGCGATTAGCATATTATTTCTATGGAAGCCCCGGGTGGAAAGACCGGGCACGGCTCCTGCGCCGGTGTAACGCGGCCAGGAGCATATCAAATATGTTGATAAATGATCCCTTTGAGCGATGAATAGACGGGCCGTCGAGCGCCGCGCTATCCGTATCCTTTTTCTCGTTCCGCGCGGCGAACATTTGAATGTCAGAAGAAAACGCCTTTGCTGGCTGTGGTCTGCGCTCTGCGGTTGCCCCCGTCCCTCCCTCTCGCCCCTCCATTTCATCCCCGAACCGGAGAACAAAATCACAAGCGTCTGCGTCTTCTCTGCCCGCGAGTATTCCGACCGAACCGAAAATATCTTGATTCGTTAGAGTCCCGATCGAATATTGAATTCGCCTGCTTCTCCTCTGGGTATTACGCTCGCGGAATTCCGCGGCGCAGCCGTGGCCGCGAGCACGACCTTTGAAACCCCCTGCGTATCGCTCCTCGGAAATTGCTTCCGCGGTAGCTCCGTTCGTATTTAACCATCCAGACGATTCTATTCGGGTCCACCTTGACCCAACAGTACAGAAACTCCATCTACTTTGTTTAATGATTAATGATTAACGTTCTACGTTCAACGTTCAACGCTCAACGTTCAACGCTCAACGTTCAACGTTTAATGTTTAATATACGGATTATATGCATTTAACCTTTTAGGTACGGCTGAATTCTGCGCGAAGCTATTTCTCTGGACGGCAGAGTCTGATACTGTATATTCTGTCTGTATATACAGGGTGTCCCAAAAATGTCTCGCAATCCGAAAGTGGCGAGTTCCTTGGGTCGTTTGAAGCAACTTCTTCCTTTACAAAAATATTCTCCGAGGTACCGTTAACGAGTTATTAACGAAAAACAGTGACCAATGAGAGGCGAGCTCGGCTGGCGCGAGGCGATCGAGCCAATGAGCGGAACTGGGCTTCGCGCGCTGGCTGGCTGGGCCGCCTCGCGTCAGCCGTACTCGATTCTTATTGGTCACTGTTTTTCGTTAATAACTCGCTAACGGTGCCTCCGAGAAAATATTTGTAAAGGAAGAAGTTGCTTCAAATGATCCGAGGAACCCGCCATTTCCGGATTGCGAGACATTTTTGGGACTGACTGTTGTAAATCGATGCGAAGACAAAAGAAGTGTGAAACAATGCGTATGAAGACGATTATTTGGTTCGAACGATGAGCGAGTGAGCTACTAGAGCAAGCCACTATAGTGGCGCGTCGGGCCTAAAAGGTGAAGTATAATTGCATCGTGTTAGATCTGAGATAGCCGGGGTGGATAGTTCACATAATTTGATCGTCGAGAAAAAAAAGGGCGACGAATTAACAAAAATTGATGGTAACGTTTCATCTTCAAATGTGGTTAACGATACACCGAAAAAGCTCGATATTTTCGGATGAAGTCTGTTTGCATACTACGTTTGCATATCCTATCCACCGGATCAGATATTTTAACGACTGTTTCAATCAACAAACGTCGGTCGGAAACGTTCGGGCGAAAATCGTGAAAGCTGCCCACCTTCCACGGGTCGAATAACTATACCCGAACATAGAGAAAACGGTTCTCTGCATGTTTCAGGGGAACATTTTGGCAATGACTCTTGGAAGAGATCTAGGGTATGAAATCGGGACGTAGCTTTGATCTAGAACTGCTCGTCGGGTGGATAGAGATGGGGCCAGTTTGAATGCCGGTCGCCGATGCTAAACAGTCGGATTTCCGTTCCGCCAATCAGTTCTGACCGACCGCCCTTTGCCAATCTCCATACGATTCTCGCTGGAAAACAGAAAAGGGGAAACAGAAGGACAATATTCCGTAGTTCGTTCGATGGCTGAGAAGCCGCCGATGGACCTCGCGTTTTCGGTTCGCGTGCTCGTTAATTAAAGAGCAACGACGAAACGATAAAAGTTTCGAAACAAACCGACCGCGTGAAATCGGAAAAATACGGTGCTGGCGGAAAATCGCGATATTTCACTGCGCTCGCTACACCGAGATACAGCGATACCGCGAAACGGTGGTTGCGCAGGGTATCGAAATATTTCGGCTGGATGTTGAACAAATTTTATCGTTCGATTGTGTTTTACGGGCCGCGCGAACAATAACGTTCTGACAATTAGCATCATAAAAGAAGGAACACACGTCGGAGAGCATAACGAGAACAGAATAAATTTTCGTGCTCGGCCAAATTAATTGTTAAGCACCGCGGGGGTGGATTATTATTATTATTATTATTATACCGCTGACGACAGAGAGCTCGATGCAACATTCGCAGCCGTGTAATAGATCTCTGCGTTGTTAGCAAGGGATACAGGATCGTCGATTTTATCCCGCGAGGTCGAAAACACGGAGAATAGCTGCGGGGATAACTTATCGACGACCGTTCCGAACGATGCATCACCAGGAATTGTGCAATCGTGCGCGATCGTATGCCACCGTGGCATTATCATAATTATCGCCGCATAATTCCATCGTTTCGCGAGCCCGGTGGGCCGTCACCGAGAAAGATTTAACAGCCGAGCTTACAATTCTATTGCAATCTCTGTGTCTGTTGGCGCGCATTTCGCGATTTTCGAGCAAAAATTACGTACGAAATTAAAGCACGCGAGAAAATAATGCGGATTAATCGGATGTTGATCTCGACAATGCATTCAAATTTCCTGGCAATTTCAAATCGTGTTGGCCACCTACGCACAAGTACGAGAATCTGTTCGACGCGTTAACTTCCATCGATCAAATACGAAGCGTTTTCTGTTACCGCCGACAGATGGCTCTGCGCAACGTTGAATTTCGCGGCAGTCGAATGTAAATTGATCATTTGATTTAATCGTTCGGAAAATGATAATTGAATATTAATCAGCGATACGGTGAGCCGACTAAATCGAATCGAATCGTTAAGAACGCGATCGAGAAATCGCGCATGTTCGTCTGCATGCACTGTTCGCATGATCGTTCTAAATATGGAGGTCCAAGGGTCTGAAACAAACGGGCCTCTTGCTGCGGCCTTCGATGAATTAATTTTCTTAGCGTAAGAAAATCAATGTGTAAAATTAGTTTTAATGATCCTCGGATCGTACTTGGTAGCGTTCCACGATTTCTTCGAAGCAGAACCATGAAGATCGAACTGTGCAAAATAAATCGGCGACTTTCGCGTCTTGTTCTCGATGTCTGTCGGCTGGCGTTATCGGGAACCCGAAAAAAAGAAGATCAGAGCTACTCGCTGCGACGTTCTGCTCGGCGCGAGCACCTCTTCCTCTCTCTCTCTCTCTCTCTCTCTCTCTCTCTCTCTCTCTCTCTCTCTCTCTCGTCGGAACGATAACTAAAGTTAGAAATAAATTGAACGTGTGTTAGTGCGGCTGGTCTATTTCTGTATCCGCACCCTAGAACAAAGTCATGACGGTACATACTGATCGCGGCTGAAGTCGAGCTAACGTCTTTCTTTCTCGATGCTTTTTTTGCACGAGCAGCAGCTAAGCCGAATTCCGACATTCGTGACGTTCACGAGGAACGGATAACTTGGCGGCCGGCGATCGACAATCAACGATTTCCCATTCATAATCGCGAACCCGACGATAACACCGGTGTTTCTCCAACTGTGCACTGTGAATCGCGATGACCAACCGGCTCTAACGATCGAACATCGAACAGTATCGAACAGGTGCGTAAATGAATCTCAATTAATACTTGGCACGTGTTATTACACCAACAAATGCTTTCTGCTGCCCCCGTTTGCTACAACGTATTGTGAACGATCGTGTGTAAGCGCCAAAGGCCAAATGAATAAAATGTTTAACTTACAAAAGTGACAGTGCTACTAGTAATGTAACGAAACTTGTCGACGATTCATCATCCCTTTTCTTCGAGTTGTTCAAAAGTATCGATATTCGATACAGCTTGCGATTATTTTTATAATGTACTCTGTCCACCGAAATGTTTCGCTCCCTATTGCGTGTAGACAGGAGAACGTCGTGGATTACCCCACTTCGCCTTACATTTACTGTAAAACTAGCTTAAAGTACAGTACGTACGTACTTTAGAAGTTGTCATTGTACAGTGCTTTCCAATATTTACGAAAACTCGGATTCAATGATGTTTGAATTGAAAAAGTACAAGATCGAGTTTCGAGAACGACTCTGCATGATGGCAGGCAGTCGATAAAATTCATTGTGGTGTTCGCTGTGGAGATCGATGGGCCTATCAAATTCTTAATGTTGTGAGGTTATCCGCTGTTTATATTTCTCTTCGCAGAATCATTTACCGAGACTTACCATGAGTATACACCGAACGCGTGTAGAGATTCTATTATTTCTGATTGCGATCCTCGGATTCTTGTCATGCGGAAATGCAGCATCTGCACATATCCACACTCATCAGCATAACAAATCCAACAGTAACGAAAGAACAGAAGATGGTGCGTTTAGTCCGCGAGATATGGATCACTATGCAGGAGGAGAACACCATCAGGAATTCGATCACGAAGCTATACTCGGTAATTGTTTTTAATACTGTCTGCAAAAGTGTACGGTTTAAACATAGTGTTTCGGCTACCTATGTACCATGAATAACATTGTTTTGCATGTTCACAGGAAGTGTGAAAGAGGCAGAGGAATTCGACAAGCTTCCCATAGAGGAATCTAAAAGACGCTTAGGAATTTTGTTGACCAAGATGGATTTAAATAACAACAAATTTATCGAGAGGAATGAACTGAAAGCATGGATTTTAAGATCGTTTAGGTACATATATTTGAATGGTTGTAGAGTTTAGTCGAAAGAAATGTTAATCGGTATTTATCTTATCTTTAGCATGCTTTCTGACGAGGACTCTCAAGACCGACTGGAGGATACAGATTCAGATAAAGACGGCAAAGTCAGTTGGGCTGAAATTTTACAGGATATGTATGGTTCGGATTCGGAAGATCTAGAAGCAGATGTTAAACTTATTACCGATGACAAGCAAACATTCGAGGCAGCTGATATGAACAAAGATGGGTATCTCGATCCGGATGAGTTCAAAGCTTATACTCATCCTGAAGAAACACCTAGAATGTTTCCACTTCTTTTGAGGCAAGCTTTGGATGACAAAGACATGGATAAGGATGGATACATCAGTTTCCAGGAGTTTATTGGTAACAGAGCTAAAGCGGAGAACAAAGAATGGTTGTTGGTAGAAAAGGATAAATTTGATTACGAGCATGACAAAGATAAGGATGGGAGACTCGATTCGGATGAAATACTTTCTTGGCTAGTACCTAGTAACGAGTATGTAGAATACTTCCATTATTTTTTATCAATTGATCATTTTGACAATGCCTGCACTAATTTGGTAGTAAATATTACAGTGAAATCGCAAGTGGTGAAGTAGATCATCTATTCGCTGCATCCGACGACGATCACGATAACAGATTGTCCTTTGAGGAAGTCTTGGACCATCACGATGCTTTCGTCGGAAGTGAAGCCACAGATTATGGAGACCACTTACAAGATATCGAGCGATTCCAAGATGAACTATGAGAATCGGTGGCTAAGCACGTTAGCGAAATCTTCATCTTTTGCGTAATATCTGTCAGAATTTTACGTCTATGAAAGTATTTTTAATAGTTCTGAATGCCGCCCTTTGAGCTATAATATGTTTTGGTGTTCCTATTTATGCTGCATTTAGCGTACATTAAGATCGAACAAAATCGCACAAAACTTATTTAAAATACTCAAAGCATAGTTTCGCCAGTCTTCCAATTTTTATGAACCTTTGGTGCCATAATTACGGTGATACGTTGCTTTAGCACAAATAGAATTTACATTTCTTCTAAGTAGTAAGAGTTACCAGAAACATATTGTCTAATTTTCATTATTTTTCGGTAAATAATTATGTACATGCACTAATTTTAAATTATTCTGTGCTTGCGACGATTATTAGGGAAAAGGTTATGGACCTTAAGAAACCTTGTAATTTATCTAAACAGCGAATTAAATAATTCAATTCCTCCGATTATTATAGAGCATCATAACATACATAATAAAAAAAATTGAATTCTTTAGTATTCATTCAGACATTCAGACATCTTTGGAATAAATTTGTCTACTTTTCGTATTCTATGACGAACAATATGTATTGTGATGAATTTTTGTAATAAAATATGCTTTACATCTTAGATATTCTCGTGCCATTGAAAAAGCAGAAAGTGTTCGAAGAATATTACAGGATAAACGAGCTACAAATGACTTTGAAAAACACTTCAAGGTTATTTTTAAACCTCTTACCTTGTAATATTTTTTAAACGTTACATTTTTGTTGATAACGTATTAAATAAATGAACTACATATATGCAGTGTCCATAAATTTATTAACATATAATAAATTATTAAATTAGTATCACAGACTTAAGGTCCCTAAGGATTTTACCACAAGAGGCGCCACTATTAACACAGACTCAGGATCCGTACAGGCATTGCATCTTATGGGCTTTTCTGTCTCAATTTTAGAGGGCTCTAGATTCCCTCCTTATCATTTCGTATTACACCCAGCGTTGCCGATAGTTCACAAAAAATAAGCACGTTAGCAAGAGCGAATATCCTGTATATTTTATTTTTATTACGAGTGCTGAATATTATTTGGAGGCAACAAGTACGGTACTAACATTGAAATGATGGAAATAGTATTTATAAAACATGTACTACAAAAATAAGATATAAAGTTTAATTATTTTTATGGATTTCAGCAATTATTTCTACTAATTACATAATTAGCAGTGGTACACATATAGAAATAGATTTATACATTTTATCTTACAGATGGATATTTACAACGTTAATTTTATAAGCTTTACAATGTAAAAAGAGCATTGCATGCAATGTTTGTATGCAGTCCAAGTCTGCGATATTAAGTTGTTGCAAAAGTAATTTAGATCTTTTTAGTTAGCTATCTATTTGGAAAACCGAAATTATACATTTGCAGCAACCCAATAGATACTATCTGGTAAAATTCGAAACTCTTTCCAGCTCAAGGCGAAATTTGTAGCTGAAAATTCAGAAAAGATTACACACCGATATCACACACATCTATAATTATAATAAAATATTATTTTATAAATATCAAAACCTCATTTGTGAAAATAGAGGTATACAATTTTACATTGTTATTCGCATTTAAACTTCACAGCAGAGATGAGGAAATATAGATTTTTGTAATTTTAAATAGACAAATAGACTATACATATTTTTATCTCCTCATGTAATATAGAATTTAGCAAGTAAACTTTTTTTTAAAATATTAGCTACATATGGATATTATGTAGTGAAATATATTTGAAATGCTATTTCCACAATTACCATTTCCAAAAAAGTTTATTTGCCAAATTCTGTATTACCCGAGAAGATAAAATTGTTCATAGTCTATTTGCTATTTAAAAAATCTATTTTTCCTCCAGCCCTTTTCCTTCACCATTAGCTCGATATAATTATCGATTTCGAATCTGTTATAGAATGATCGAGGTTTATTTCTGAGATTTATAACTGATTGGAAATCGAAAATTGCATCGTTTGCTCGAATCTCACCACGTGGAGGTTGTTGTGACTGGAGACCCGAAAGGGAGCCAGAACGAAGACAAAATTCGTTATGGCTCCCTTTCTCGCAACAAATTTTACCTAGTAACTAATACCTTAGCAAGCAATGTCTTAAAAAATAACATCTTAATAAATAACGCCTTAATAACTAACCACATGTCAACGAATTATTGCGGACCAAAAGTAGATCCATCGGCGGATGAGATGTTTTTGTACTTGATGAAAACCTAAAAACCACCCAAATCCCAAGCGATTATACAGGGTGTCCCACAATTATTTTAACAGCCGAAAATGAGGGGTAGCTGAGGTCATTTGAAGTAACTTTTTCCTTTGCGAAAATGCAATCCACGGCTTTGTTTACGAGTTATTAACAAAAAACACTGGCCAATGAGAGGTGACGGTGCGAGAGAGAGGGTCCGCGAGAGAGTCCGCAGCACCAGGCTTTGACAGAAGGTCGGGACGGACTCGAGCCGAGTTCGAAGTATTGAACAAGTCACGAAGCGAGAACTTTCCGGATTTTTTTTACTACATAACAGTGATATTTTTAAGAAAAACGCTATTCACCTTTACTTTAGAACGTCTGAAGAATATTCACTAATTTTCGGACTCGAAATAATATGTAGTTTAACCGTGACAGCCGTACGGTCAGAGACCGGTACATAAACGTAGATCCGACTGAATCGCGTTTTTGAAATGACAATTTTTACGTAGCATATATTTACGACTTATAAACTAACACACACGCTCGCCAGCTAGCTAGCACACACCTACACACTCACTCGTTCGTATATGTCAAGTACTATTGCGGACCAAGTGGATCAAAGAAGTCCCCTGAGGGACCTCCGATCGGAGGAATTACAATTTGTACAATTTTCGAACGAAACATTATTCAGAGCCCCGACTTATAGTATAATTTCACATACTTTTACAATAAATACTTTGTTACAATACAAAGTTTGCAGCTATTTGCTCGGTATCATCCTCGACTCAGAAATTCATTGTAATTCTCAATATTTCCTGAACCGAGGATGATACCGATTGCCCGGGTCTCACCGCGAGGAGGTTGCTGCTTTAGAGACCCGAAAGGGAGTCAGAACGAAGCCGGAATTCGCTATGGCTCCCTTTCTAACAACGACGACTTATAAACTAACACACACGCTCGCCAGCTAGCTAGCACACACCTACACACTCACTCGTTCGCATATGTTAAGTACTATTGCGAATCAAGAATTATATATTGCGATCAAAGAAGAAGTCTCTGATCCACGGGGAACGAAATGAATCAGATCAGAAGGATCTGATTCTTCGAAACTAAGAAACAAAGGCGTGTCAGTACAGAAGGCACTGACTCGAGGGTGACGCGACGCGTACAATGCTCGCACAAATCAGGAGCCTCGCAGATCTCGATGCTCGCCGTTTTCACATGAGGAATAATGATCCAAAGTTGGATCATCCTACAATGAGTCGGATCGCCCTGCGCCCCGCCCCCAAAAGAGAGCTAAGGACGTCTTACATTGCGAATACGCGAAGCGAGAGCCTCCCCAGCAGGAGGGTCCGCGTTCGAATCACCATGCCGCATGGTCACTCGTCGAACAACGAGACGTGTCCGGACTTACCCAAGAGTTTGCGCAAGCAAGGCCACCACAGCTTTCTGCTGTGGCGGAGTCAAAAACGAAAAGGCGAAAAAGTAAAAGTAAGGCAATAATACTGGACATATGCGAAGTTAGCGACTCGGGTATCTCGGGGACGCTACCCCCCGTGCCCCCCACGGGCGCTCCCGTGGGTCGGGGGCCCATGAGGGAACTTAACCCCTTGCCGCACCATTTTATTTAAATTAATAATGACTAGAAATATACCGATTATAATTATTTCTCAGAAGGAGAAGAAAATTTCTAATTATTGTGAGACTACATTTCATTGAACAAGTAAATATTGTAGTGAAAAGAAGAGAAGTTTAGTCGAAATTGGAAGAATAAAATAATGTTCATTCTTAAGAAAAATCTTTAGTAAAAGCTAGACCCGTTAAAGTACGGCAAGAGGTTAAGAATCTTAAACTAAGCCACACACACACACACATATCAACTAACTCGCACACACTTAATAACTAAGACGAATCCCACGGCGGATGAAAATCCCACGGCGGATGAAATTCCCACGGCGGATGATAATATCTGTAATGAATCTGAAAAGATTGAATTCTAGTTAGTACGAATACAAAATAGGTGACAAGTCAAATTAGGAAACCTAAGACCAGCACACGAGTGCCACACTAACCAGCACACGAGTGCCACACTAACCAGCACACGAGTGCCAAACTGACCCGCACACGAGTGCAATTTTTGAGAGAATGGATGAAACAAAATTTAACAAACTTAAATTAAGAACCCTAACAACCTACAAGCGCCTCGGGTACCTCGGGGACGCTACCCCCCGTACTCGCTCACGGGCCCCACCCGCAAGCGAGCCCCTGAGGGACCTCTGATCGGAGGAATACCAATTTCAACAATTTACGAACGAAACATTATTTCGAGCCCTAACTTGAAGTATAAATCCACATACTTTTACAATGCACACTATTTTATAATATAAAATTTGCAGCTATTTGCTCGGTATCATCCTCGACTCAGAAATTCATTGCAATTCTCAATATTTCCTGAACCGAGGATGATACCGATTGCCCGGGTCTCACCGCGAGGAGGTTGCTGCTTTAGAGACCCGAAAGGGAGTCAGAACGAAGCCGGAATTCGCTATGGCTCCCTTTCTAACAACGACGACTTATAAACTAACACACACGCTCGCCAGCTAGCTAGCACACACCTACACACTCACTCGTTCGCATATGTTAAGTACTATTGCGGACCAAGTGGATCAAAGAAGAAGTCTCTGATCCACGGGGACCGAAATGAATCAGATCAGAAGGATCTGATTCTTCGAAACTAAGAAACAAAGGCGTGTCAGTACAGAAGGCACTGACTCGAGGGTGACGCGACGCGTACAATGCTCGCACAAATCAGGAGCCTCGCAGATCTCGATGCTCGCCGTTTTCACATGAGGAATAATGATCCAAAGTTGGATCATCCCACAATGAGTCGGATCGCCCAGCGCCCCGCCCCCAAAAGAGAGCTAAGGACGTCTTACATTGCGAATACGCGAAGCGAGAGCCTCCCCAGCAGGAGGGTCCGCGTTCGAATCACCATGCCGCATGGTCACTCGTCGAACAACGAGACGTGTTCGGACTTACCCAAGAGTTTGCGCAAGCAAGGCCACCACAGCTTTCTGCTGTGGCGGAGTCAAAAACGAGACGCGAAAAAGTAATGCTAAGGCAATACTACTGGACATATGCGAAATTAGCGACTCGGGTACCTCGGGGACGCTACCCCCCGTGCCACCCACGGGCGCTCCCGTGGGGGAACTTAACCCCTTGCCATACCATTCTCTTTAAATTTATGATGACTAGAAATTTCTCGATTGTAATTATTTCTCAGAAGGAGAAAAAAATTTGAGTTTACTGTGAGACTACACTTCTTGAGCAATTAAATATTGTGGTGAAAAGAAGAGAAATTTAGATAAAGTTGTAAGAGCAAAATAATATTCATTCTAAAGAGAAATCTTTATTAAATGCTGGACCCGTTACAGTACGGCAAGAGGTTAAGAATCTTAAACTATCTCACACACACTTATTAACTAACTCGCACGCACTTAATAACTAAGTCGCACGCACTTAATAACTAAGTCGCACGCACTTATTAATTAAGACGTATCCCACGACGGATGATAATCCCACGGCGGATGAAAATCCCACGGTGGATGAAAATCCCACGGCGGATGAAAATCCCACGGCGGATGAAAATCCCACGGCGGATGAAAATCCCACGGCGGATGATAATCCCACGGTGGATGATAATATCTGTAATAAACCTGAAAAGATTGAATTAAAGTTAGTCTGAATTCAAGTCAAAATAGAAAACCTAAGACCAGCACACGAGTGCCACGCTAACCAGCACACGAGTGCCAAGCTAATCAGCACGCGAGTGCCACGCTAACCAGCACACGAGTGCCAAGCTAACCAGCACGCGAGTGCCAAACTAACCAGCACACGAGTGCATTTTTTGAGAAAATGGACACAACGAAATCTAAGAAACTTAAATTAAGAACCCTAACAACCTACAAGCGCCTCGGGTACCTCGGGGACGCTACGCCCCGTACTCACTTGCGGGCCCCACCCGCAAGCGAGCCCCTGAGGGACCTCCAATCGGAGGAATACCAATTTCAACAATTTACGAACGAAACATTATTTCGAGCCCTAACTTGAAGTATAAATCCACATACTTTTACAATGCACACTATTTTATAATATAAAATTTGCAGCTATTTGCTCGGTATCATCCTCGACTCAGAAATTCATTGCAATTCACAAGAATTTTTGAACCGAGGATGATACCGATTGCCCGAGTCTCACCGCGACGAGGTTGCTGCTTTAGAGACCCGAAAGGGAGTCAGAACGAAGCCGGAATTCGCTATGGCTCCCTTTCTAACAACGACGACTTATAAACTAACACACACGCTCGCCAGCTAGCTAGCACACACCTACACACTCACTCGTTCGCATATGTTAAGTACTATTGCGGACCAAGTGGATCAAAGAAGAAGTCTCCGATCCACGGGGACCAAAATGAATCAGTGCAGAAGGCAGTGATTCTTTCAAAGTAAGAAACAAGTACGAGTCAGTGCAAAAGGCACTGCTCGAGGGTGACGCGACGCGTACAATGCTCGCACAAGACTGGAGCCTCACAAATCTCGATGTCCGGCGCGATCACATGAGGAGTGACGATCCAAAGTTGGATCCTCCCACACAGTGGGATGCCATTTCTCGCCCTGCGACCTAAAACTAACTTAGGCCGCCTTACCCGTCTGAATCGGCACTAGGAGAGAGCCTACACAGGCAAACCTGTGTGACCATTTCTCTCCCAACACCCCGCCCCTCATAGGAGCTAAGGGCGGATTACTGGCCGAACAGCGACCAGGGAAGAGCATTCACGCCGCATGATCACTCGTCGAACATCGAGAAGTGTTCGTACCTACCCAAGAGATTGCGCAAGCAAGGCCGCCACAGCTTTCTGCTGTGGCGGAGTCAAAGACGAGACGCGAAAAAATAAGGCTAAGGCAATAATACTCGACATATGCGAAATTAGCGAATCGAGTACCTCGGGGACGCTACCGCCCGTGCCCCCCACGGGCGCTCCCGTGGGTCGGGGGCCTCTGAGGGAACTTAACCCCTTGCCGCACCATTTTCTTTAAATTAATAATGACTAGAAATATACCGATTATAATTATTTCTCAGAAGGAGAAGAAAATTTCTAATTATTGTGAGACTACATTTCATTGAACAAGTAAATATTGTAGTGAAAAGAAGAGAAGTTTAGACGAAATTGGAAGAATAAAATAATGTTCATTCTTAAGAAAAATCTTTAGTAAAAGCTAGACCCGTTAAAGTACGGCAAGAGGTTAAGAATCTTAAACTAAGCCACACACACACACACATATCAACTAACTCGCACGCACTTAATAACTGAGATGAATCCCACGGCGGATGAAAATCCCACGGCGGATGAAAATCCCACGGCGGATGATAATATCTGTAATGAATCTGAAAAGATTGAATTCTAGTTAGTACGAATACAAAATAGGTGACAAGTCAAATTAGGAAACCTAAGACCAGCACACGAGTGCCAAGCTAACCCGCGCACGAGTGCAATTTTTGAGAGAATGGATGAAACAAAATTTAACAAACTTAAATTAAGAACCCTAACAACCTACAAGCGCCTCGGGTACCTCGGGGACGCTACCCCCCGTACTCGCCCACGGGCCCCACCCGCAAGCGAGCCCCTGAGGGACCTCCGATCGGAGGAACACCAATTTCAATACTTATCGAACGAAGCATTATTCAGAGCCCCGACTTATAGTATAAATTCACACACTTTTACAATACATACTTGTTACAATACAAAGTTTGCAGCTATTTGCTCGGTATCATCCTCGATCCAGAAATTCATTGTAATTCTCAATATTTCCTGAACCGAGGATGATACCGATTGCCCGGGTCTCACCGCGAGGAGGTTGCTGCTTTAGAGACCCGAAAGGGAGTCAGAACGAAGCCGGAATTCGCTATGGCTCCCTTTCTAACAATGACGACTTATAAACTAATACACTCGCTCGCCAGCTAGCTAGCACACACCCGCACACTCACTCGTTCGCATATGTTAAGTACTATTGCGGACCAAGTGGATCAAAGAAGAAGTCTCTGATCCACGGGGACCAAAATGAATCAGTGCAGAAGGCAGTGATTCTTTCAAAGTGAGAAACAACTGCGAGTCAGTGCAGAAGGCACTGTGTCGAGGGTGACGCGACGCGTACAATGCTCGCACAAATCAGGAGCCTCGCAAATCGCGATGACCGGCGTGATCACATGAGGAGTGATGATCCAAAGTTGTATCCTCCCACATTGGGAGTGAGTGGCCATTTCTCGCCCTGCGACCTAAAACTAACTTAGGCCGCCTTACCCGTCTGAATCGGCACTAGGTGGGGGACTACACAGGTAAACCTGTGTGACCATTTCTCACCCAACGCCCCGCCCCCAAAAGAGAGCTAAGGACGGATTACTGGCCGAACAGCGACCAGGAGAGAGCCCTCCCAGAAGGAGGATCCGCGTTCGAATCACTACGCCGCATGATCACTCGTCGAACATCGAGATGTGTCCGGACTTACCCAAGAGTTTGTGCAAGCAAGGCCACCACAGCTTTCTGCTGTGGCGGAGTCAAAAACGAAACGCGAAAAAGTAAAAGTAAGGCAATAATACTGGACATATGCGAAGTTAGCGACTCGGGTATCTCGGGGACGCTACCCCCCGTGCCCCCCACGGGCGCTCCCGTGGGTCGGAGGCCCCTGAGCAATCTTAACCCCTTGCCGTACCATTCTCTTTAAATTTATGATGACTAGAAATTTCCCGGCTGTAATTATTTCTCAGAAGGAGAAGAAAATTTTATTTTATTATGAGATTACACACTTCCTTGAACGAGCAAAAAAGAATAAAAAGAGAGAATTAAATAATGTTCATTCTTAAGAAAAATCTTTGTTCAAAGCTAGACCCGTTAAAGTACGGCAAGAAGTTAAGAATCTTAAACTAAGCCACACACACACGTATCAACTAACTCGCACGCACTTAATAACTAAGACGAATCCCTCGGCGGATGATAATCCCACGGCGGATGAAAATCCCACGGCGGATGAAAATCCCACGGCGGATGAAAATCCCACGGCGGATGATAATATCTGTAATGAACCTGAAAAGATTGAATTCTAGTTAGTATGAATACAAAATAGGTGACAAGTCAAATTAGGAAACCTAAGACCAGCACACGAGTGCCAAGCTAACCCGCACACGAGTGCAATTTTTGGGAAAATGAAGGAAACTAAGAGGCATCCCACGGCGGATGCTAATATCTGTAATGAACCTGAAATGATTGAATTCAAATTAGACTGAATACAAGGCGAAATAGGAAACCTAAGACCAGCACTCGAGTGCCATGCTAACCAGCACTCGAGTGCCATGCTAACCAGCACACGAGTGCCACGCAAACCAGCACACGAGTGCCACGCAAACCAGCACACGAGTGCCAAGCTAATTCGCACACGAGTGCATTTTTTCAGAGAATGGAGGAAAGAAAATTTAACAAACTTAAATTGAGAACCCTAACAACCTACAAGCGCCTCGGGTACCTCGGGGACGCTACCCCCCGTACTCACTTGCGGGCCCCACCCGCAAGCGAGCCCCTGAGGGACCTCCTATTGGAGGAATAACACTAAATTAAAACGCATCCCACGACGGATGATAATCTCTGTAATGTACCTAAAATGATTGAAAATGGTTAGTCTGAATACAAAAAGGGTGACAGGATAAAATAGAAAACCTAAAACCAGCACAGGAGTGCCAAGTTAACCCACAGACGAATGCAATTTGTGTGAAAATAATTGGAAACGAAATCTAACAAACTTACATCAAGAACACTGCTTGACTAAGACGCAGGCAATTATGAACTAAGACGCGCACAATTATTAATTAAGTCTCATCTTTTGGCCGATGTTTCTCCCTCGCGGATGATAAACCCTCGGCGGATGATAATCTCGACAGAAGGAGCTCGAAGACTTGGACATAAGTAACGTGCGTCGCGATTTTGCGCCAACTGCTACGACTTGTAAATTCTCGGATCGCAAAAATGGATTCCTACTGCCCGCAGTGGTTTTGCGGGCATTTGCACCACGTGCTCAGACCTGGCCTAAAAAAGTCCGAAGGTAGGAATAAAATATTCTCGCTCCCTGTGGTGACGATCTTCCACTGCTCTGCAAAGATATTGTCTGCGAATATAAGAATTACGATTTGATTTTGGATGCCAGAGAGGAAATCAAAGTGAAAGTGGCAAAGAAACGCGGACTCATTTTTCGCGCGACGCTAATCCACGAGAATTAGATGTCGATATTAATTCGTGTTAATTCGTCTGAATATTAATCCGATGTTAATTCGTCAGATCCGAAAGCGAAAACTCCCGTGCACTTTGATTTGTTTTCACGCAACTCTAAAGGAAATCGTCGACGATTGCGAGACTATGCTGCGATCCTTGGAACGGCTACTCGCAGTGCGGCATTTATTTCGCGACTCTAACACAACGCGTTGGCAATTTTCGCAACTCCAACACAACGCGTTGGCAATTTTCGCAACTCCAACACAACGCGTTGGCAATTTTTCGCGACGCTAACACAACGCGTTGTTAATATCGTCTCGCAACTCTAAGAAAAATCGCGAATGCCTGGCACTGCGAATCGTTGCAGCTGCGGCATGGGCTCTGAAAGACGAACGAAGCTATTGCAACGCGATTATTCTCGCAACGCTAACTTCGAAACTAATTCGAAGACAAAACGCGATCATTCATTTCGCAACGCTAGGATGGAAAAATCGCGATGTGCCCAACCCAGCTGATCGTTGGGACCTCGGTCCATTGTTGCAACTTCGGAATGGGCGCCTGGAAAGACGAACGAAACTACTGGCAACGCGATTATTTAGACGCTACGCTAATGCATCGAACAGAAATCCGAAAGATTTAACTTTACTTTCTGGAAAGAACGAGTTTGTGAACTTCGAAAAATCCGATAGAATTGCAAAGATGAAACGCGATTAAGTTCGTAACGCTATATTCAAAGCTATTGTGCTTGATAATTTCAAGAAAAATCGCGTCTATTTTATTCGCAACGCTATGATTTCTGTTCAGAATTAATTATAGTAACGCGTGATCAATTCGCAACGTTATGGCAAATCGCGGATGTGCCCATCCGAGCTGTTGTTGGGGCGGCGAGGCCCTTCGTTGCAGCTGCAGCATGGGCGCCTGAAAAGTCGAAGGTAAACTATTGCAACGCGGTTGTGTCGTCGCAACGCTAATTCAATGAACAGAGATGCAAAAGCGAGTGGACTTAAATGATCTTCGAAATTTTCTCACTTGAAACGCGAGCGTATTTATTCGCAACGCTATCTTTGACGCTTTTTACATGTCAAATCAAATGAAATCGCGATTATTTCATTCGCGACGCTATACTTTGAATAATTAATTTCATTGCTAATGATAATCGCGATGATTATTCGCGACGCTAATTTTGATCTCTGTTGAAAATGAAGCGAAACAACGCGAGATTATTTCGCAATATGCAAGTCGCGGATGTGCCCATCTGTGCTGATCGTTGGGGCGGCAAAGCCTGCCCAAATACTACTACTACTACTATTACAAGAACTACTGTTACTATAGCAGCGAGTACAGTGACCAATTAACAATACATATACATAATAATAAACATGATAATATACACAATAATTTTTGTCTTACAATAGTATTAACCTGAAAAAAAAGAATCTGAAAATAAAGAACCTGAAAATCCTAGCTAAAATGGGGTTATTAGTTTCGAATTATTCTTCAAAATTAATCTGTTTCGATGACTACGCGTGAATTTAATTGCTCGAGAAGTAACGGCAATAGCAATGGCAAAAAGGTAATGAAAGTAACAATGACAGGCAGTATTAGCAAGGGCAACGGCAATTGAATGCAAACGGAAAACTCGAAATATTGACAAGAAAACATCCTAACTAGATATACAATAGAATTCGTAACAAGTATGTGGTCACTGTACTCGAAAAATTGAGAAAACTACTGGTAAAACAAGAGCATGTGACTTACATTTCGATGCGATGTTGGTTCTGGAATTTGTAGTAGGAAGAAGTAAACGGAAGTAGCAGCGGAGTAGCAATAGCAGCAGCAAAAGAAGACAGCAGTAGGAAAGTGGAAGCGACACCAAGAAGTGCCCAAGTTCCATAACACACATTTAAGATTTGCATCGAAACATTTGGAATTTCGTCTTGAATCTCATCTTCTAAGAGCTTTCTTGAAACACGTCTGATTCCACCATTAGTCAAGTCCCGACTGATTGAGCTTTGACATTCAGCCGAGCGAGCACGAAGGGTACACCCCCCTGCCCCCCCCCCCAATGACTTTGACGATCGACATTATTGGAAGAGCTGTCTTGAAACACGTCTGATTCCACCATTAGTCAAGTCCCGACTGATTGAGCTTTGACATTCAGCCGAGCGAGCACGAAGGGTACACCCTCCCCCCACGCCCCCCCCCCCCGAATGACTTTGGCGATCGACATTATTGGAAGAGCTGTCTTGAAACACGTCTGATTCCACCATCAGTCAAGTCCCGACTGATTGAGCTTTGACATTCAGCCGAGCGAGCACGAAGGGTACACCCTCCCCCCACGCCCCCCCCCCAATGTCTTTGGCGATCGACATTATTGGAAGAGCTGTCTTGAAACACGTCTGATTCCACCATTAGTCAAGTCCCGACTGATTGAGCTTTGACATTCAGCCGAGCGAGCACGAAGGGTACACCCCCCCTCCCCCCCCAATGACTTTGACGATCGACATTATTGGAAGAGCTGTCTTGAAACACGTCTGATTCCACCATTAGTCAAGTCCCGACTGATTGAGCTTTGACATTCAGCCGAGCGAGCACGAAGGGTACACCCCCCTGCCCCCCCCCCCAATGACTTTGACGATCGACATTATTGGAAGAGCTGTCTTGAAACACGTCTGATTCCACCATTAGTCAAGTCCCGACTGATTGAGCTTTGACATTCAGCCGAGCGAGCACGAAGGGTACACCCCCCTGCCCCCCCCCCAATGACTTTGACGATCGACATTATTGGGAGAGCTGTCTTGAAACACGTCTGATTCCACCATTAGTCAAGTCCCGACTGATTGAGCTTTGACATTCAGCCGAGCGAGCACGAAGGGTACACCCCCCTGCCCCCCCCCCCAATGACTTTGACGATCGACATTATTGGAAGAGCTGTCTTGAAACACGTCTGATTCCACCATCAGTCAAGACCCGACTGATTGAGCTTTGACATTCAGCCGAGCGAGCACGAAGGGTACACCCCCCCCCCCCCCGAATGACTTTGACGATCGACATTATTGGAAGAGCTGTCTTGAAACACGTCTGATTCCACCATCAGTCAAGTCCCGACTGATTGAGCTTTGACATTCAGCCGAGCGAGCACGAAGGGTACACCCCCCTGCCCCCCCCCCCCCAATGACTTTGACGATCGACATTATTGGAAGAGCTGTCTTGAAACACGTCTGATTCCACCATTAGTCAAGTCCCGACTGATTGAGCTTTGACATTCAGCCGAGCGAGCACGAAGGGTACACCCCCCTGCCCCCCCCCCAATGACTTTGACGATCGACATTATTGGGAGAGCTGTCTTGAAACACGTCTGATTCCACCATTAGTCAAGTCCCGACTGATTGAGCTTTGACATTCAGCCGAGCGAGCACGAAGGGTACACCCCCCTGCCCCCCCCCCCCAATGACTTTGACGATCGACATTATTGGAAGAGCTGTCTTGAAACACGTCTGATTCCACCATCAGTCAAGTCCCGACTGATTGAGCTTTGACATTCAGCCGAGCGAGCACGAAGGGTACACCCTCCCCCCACGCCCCCCCCCCAATGTCTTTGGCGATCGACATTATTGGAAGAGCTGTCTTGAAACACGTCTGATTCCACCATTAGTCAAGTCCCGACTGATTGAGCTTTGACATTCAGCCGAGCGAGCACGAAGGGTACACCCCCCCTCCCCCCCCAATGACTTTGACCATCGACATTATTGGAAGAGCTGTCTTGAAACACGTCTGATTCCACCATTAGTCAAGTCCCGACTGATTGAGCTTTGACATTCAGCCGAGCGAGCACGAAGGGTACACCCCCCTGCCCCCCCCCCCCCAATGACTTTGACGATCGACATTATTGGAAGAGCTGTCTTGAAACACGTCTGATTCCACCATTAGTCAAGTCCCGACTGATTGAGCTTTGACATTCAGCCGAGCGAGCACGAAGGGTACACCCCCCTGCCCCCCCCCCCCCAATGACTTTGACGATCGACATTATTGGGAGAGCTGTCTTGAAACACGTCTGATTCCACCATTAGTCAAGTCCCGACTGATTGAGCTTTGACATTCAGCCGAGCGAGCACGAAGGGTACACCCCCCTGCCCCCCCCCCCAATGACTTTGACGATCGACATTATTGGAAGAGCTGTCTTGAAACACGTCTGATTCCACCATCAGTCAAGTCCCGACTGATTGAGCTTTGACATTCAGCCGAGCGAGCACGAAGGGTACACCCCCCCCCCCCCCCCGAATGACTTTGACGATCGACATTATTGGAAGAGCTGTCTTGAAACACGTCTGATTCCACCATCAGTCAAGTCCCGACTGATTGAGCTTTGACATTCAGCCGAGCGAGCACGAAGGGTACACCCCCCTGCCCCCCCCCCCCCAATGACTTTGACGATCGACATTATTGGAAGAGCTGTCTTGAAACACGTCTGATTCCACCATTAGTCAAGTCCCGACTGATTGAGCTTTGACATTCAGCCGAGCGAGCACGAAGGGTACACCCCCCCCCCCCCCCCGAATGACTTTGACGATCGACATTATTGGAAGAGCTGTCTTGAAACACGTCTGATTCCACCATTAGTCAAGTCCCGACTGATTGAGCTTTGACATTCAGCCGAGCGAGCACGAAGGGTACACCCCCCCCCCCCCCCCGAATGACTTTGACGATCGACATTATTGGAAGAGCTGTCTTGAAACACGTCTGATTCCACCATCAGTCAAGTCCCGACTGATTGAGCTTTGACATTCAGCCGAGCGAGCACGAAGGGTACACCCTCCCCCCACGCCCCCCCCCCCCCCGAATGACTTTGGCGATCGACATTATTGGAAGAGCTGTCTTGAAACACGTCTGATTCCACCATTAGTCAAGTCCCGACTGATTGAGCTTTGACATTCAGCCGAGCGAGCACGAAGGGTACACCCTCCCCCCACGCCCCCCCCCCGAATGACTTTGGCGATCGACATTATTGGAAGAGCTGTCTTGAAACACGTCTGATTCCACCATTAGTCAAGTCCCGACTGATTGAGCTTTGACATTCAGCCGAGCGAGCACGAAGGGTACACCCCCCCCCCCCCCGAATGACTTTGACGATCGACATTATTGGAAGAGCTGTCTTGAAACACGTCTGATTCCACCATCAGTCAAGTCCCGACTGATTGAGCTTTGACATTCAGCCGAGCGAGCACGAAGGGTACACCCTCCCCCCACGCCCCCCCCCCCCAATGTCTTTGGCGATCGACATTATTGGAAGAGCTGTCTTGAAACACGTCTGATTCCACCATCAGTCAAGTCCCGACTGATTGAGCTTTGACATTCAGCCGAGCGAGCACGAAGGGTACACCCTCCCCCCACGCCCCCCCCCCCCGAATGACTTTGGCGATCGACATTATTGGAAGAGCTGTCTTGAAACACGTCTGATTCCACCATTAGTCAAGCCCCGACTGATTGAGCTTTGACATTCAGCCGAGCGAGCACGAAGGGTACCCCCCCCCCCCAATGACTTTGACGATCGACATTATTGGAAGAGCTGTCTTGAAACACGTCTGATTCCACCATTAGTCAAGTCCCGACTAATTGAGCTTTGACTTTGTGCCGAGCGAGCACGAAGGGTACACCCCTTAAAAAAAATTAGGAATTATTTAAATTAAAATATCATTTACGAACTTTGTTAATCTTCACCGTACACTTTGCATAAAAATTTCAAGTTAAACTACATATTATTTCGAGTCCGAAAATTAGTGAATATTCTTCAGACGTTCTAAAGTAAAGGTGAACAGCGTTTTTTTTAAAAATATCACTGTTATGTAGTAAAAAAAATCCGGAAAGTTCTCGCTTCGTGACTTGTTCAATACTTCGAACTCGGCTCGAGTCCGTCCCGACCTTCTGTCAAAGCCTGGTGCTGCGGACTCTCTCGCGGACCCTCTCTCTCGCACCGTTACCTCTCATTGGCCAGTGTTTTTTGTTAATAACTCGTAAACAAAGCCGTGGATTGCATTTTCGCAAAGGAAAAAGTTACTTCAAATGACTTCAGCTACCCCTCATTTTCGGCTGTTAAAATAATTGTGGGACACCCTGTAGTTCTCCTACAATATACCATAGTACACCACCACCGATCACGAATACGAATTTCTAAAAGTATGCACTCTTTCAAGCTGTGTCTTTTTAATATACTCGATATAAAAGCTAAGGCCATAGCCAGTGTAACATAAACTACACACATCACCACATCCCAATTACAACAGCACAGTTATGTAACAGTTATAAATGAGATTTATTAAATAATCTGAAACATTAAATCTACTTAAAAGTGACGAATGTGTGTTACCCTGTAAGAATAACAGGTCTGAATTTATTTTGAGGTTTAACAATTTTTAGTACAATGGGTACTTGGGTTAAGAAATTTGTTCGATCATTTCCTATAATAGAGAGTCTTTATAATTTCAGCAATTTTAATACACAAAATGTGGGACATTTAATAAATGCTAGTCCACTGATTTTTTTAAATCTATAAGGTATATTGTTATCAGTATCTGTCGATATCAATAAATATTATGTTCATCTATGTCCCCTTAAAGCTATAACAATATAAATTGAATATCTAAGAACAAAAATTATTGCAACATATATCAATAATATTCCTAATGTATTCATCTTATTGATTATATGAAATTCAAAAATAATGTCTTTGGATTAAAAACAAGATAAAAATAGAAGAAAACTGAAACAATATCTGATCGTTACATTCACACAACGATGCATTCGCACTTACCTCACTACACACTGCATTTATAATTTGTATGTTTACACACCCATTCTGTTGTTCCTACTTGTGACATGTATTGGATTTAGGCTTTTCGTATCCTTGTGTGCGCGGCGAGAGTGTTTTGTTATTCTAAAACGTACTTACGTCCTTCTTCTTGGGGAAACCGTTGTACCGTGAGGACGTGTCGAAGATAATTGTTAAATATCCAATATCTGAAATAATTATCATAATCAGTATCGTAGATTATTTAAACAAACCTCCAACAGAACCGTCTCGTTTAAATCAACAATAACGAAAGAAAATTTGAAGTGAAATAATATAATCAAACACATAATATTTATAAATATAATAACTTATTTATTTCTGTATTGTGCAGTTTTTCGTGAATTTGTGGTAAATAATGACATTATTTCATTCCTAAATACTTGTGTTCTCACAAAATCAAATAAAATTATTTGATTTGGTCAAATAATTGTCCCGGGCATTCAATATTCGCTTCGTAACTTTTTCGAATAGTATGATACAATCCGAGCAGCACGTGTCTATAGAGATGTGGCTATTACTAGCAACGAAATCGTTGAGGATATATTAATAAATTAAATTAAACTCAATATACCGATACTAAAGTATTGTATATTGCTAAAATAGTTTGGAATTTTTCAATTGTTTCAGTATTTAGTGTTTCACGGATTCTGTGTTGACGTGCTCTCGGACTTGTTGCAATGAGAAATGCGCGGGAGATCAAATTTAAATCGAATGTGAACTGTATGGTAATATACAGTGTCGATTTTGAGATAATGCCCCATGAGAATCGAATTTATGGTATTTTCATACTTTCAAAGTTATACGAAATTGTTATAACAAATTATTATACTCATTATTATACCAAAATTCGACTAAGCTGATGGCGGGGATGTGCGTACGTGCACGTGATATTTAGTTTCATGGGATTCTCGTTTAATTGTTTGAGGAGGAAGTCTGCATTCTAAATGAGAGACTACTTGTAATATAAACGTAAATTTAAAACATTTTAATTTTTACAGGACTAGTTCTGGTACAGGAGATTAATATCGTAGGAACCTCGAGTGAGTACCAGCTATCCCAGGCTTGGACAAAGTGTTTGCTTTCATTTGTGACACAAAGTAACCGATTTTTCGTTTTATAAAAAACAGGAGCATTGGAATTGCTTGAAACGTGCGCTCAAAAAATGTTAGTAAAATGGGAAAGAAAAATGTTAATGCTGAACCAGTGAATGATGCCAGAAGCGACGAGAATAAATGTGAGAAACCGGTTCCCAATGTTGAAGAAAATTCTACAAAAAATGGAAAAATCAAAGATCATCCTGGTGAAGTTTTAACTAAGGTAAAGAGTCCAGTCGATGCACAGTTATTTTCTCCGTAGTGGTGAAAATTGCGGTTTTTTGACTGGAAGTCTTTTCTAAATGTTAAGATGTCCTGAATGATTTTAGATGTCAAAAGAACATTTAGTTCTGGATGTCTTTGAGATATCGTATATTTTAAATGCCAAAACAATGTCTATAGTTCCGGCGACCTAAACTCAATGTTTTAAAGAAGTCTTAAACATGTACTGAGGTGGGCTCTAAGATGAACGTCTTTAAGACATCATGTGCATTCTGGGTAGGAGGGTATTAGACTTCAAATCTTTTTAACGCGATTTAAATATTTTTTTCATTAACCATATTCTTATTCATTCTTCTACTGTATGATATGCTCACATGTTTTCATACACACAAAATGATTTCTTTTTAATGTCTGAATAATATTTTAAGGGAAACTATATGTATACACAAAAAGTAATAGTTGTACTATATACATAAAAAATGGTGATTATTAGCTCGCAGGTTCTTCCTTCGCTTACCATATTAATTGCAAAATTATAAAATTGTAAAAATAGTTTAGGAATAAGGATTTAAAGTACTAATAGTGTATTTTGGAAAGAACAAAAAATAGGAAATATAATGTGTTGATTACAAATTGAAAATGTAATTTCTGTCAATGGCACACAACACATTCTGTTCTTTCACTCGATTTTCTTTTTATAGGAAGATCGTTAGCGGGGTAAGGTCAAAGTACCTATTGTGATCCGCTGCTCAATTTTGACCCCTCGTTGAAACAGTAACACAAATAATACAATAAAAAATAGATAGTTAAATAACAATTAGCTCAAAAAAAATGTGTGAACCATTGAAAGATTTAAGACTCACACAAAAATATTAGACTTTTAGACTCTCTCTCTCTCTCTCTCTCTCTCTCTCTCTCTCTCTCTCTCTCTCTCTCTCCCTCCCTCTCCCTCTCTCTCTCTCTCTCTCTCTCTCTCTCCCTCTTATTAGACTTATATTATATTATATATATTATTAGACTTATAGATTCACATAAAAAATTTTAAAAAGTTCTTATTTTTTTGTTATTTCAAGCAATAACTATATTAAAAAAAAGTATTTTAGTAATTAGGGCATGGACGTGGGTATTGGGCATGGGCGAGTCACGTACCATGACTCGTCCCTCTCACACCTACGGGACACGAAAAACGATATGACATTGTTTCCTCTGTGCTCCACGCAGGGCTGTTCATGTTATTTGTAGTAATGTACACAGAGTAGTAGTAGTGGAGTAGTGGCTTGTGGCCATTGCCGAAATAACTCGCTCATGCCTGATCTAGTAGAATGATCGTTCTATCTCCTAAAAATAAATATAATTCATGTAGTCCACTTTTCAGAAAATTATCATTCTAAAGGTAAATATGTTTGTCCATCACTGTATAAAAAAAAGAATTATTCAGAACGATAACGTTGACAACACATTTCAAGCCCATAAAAATCGATGATGGATCTTATGATAGAATTAAAATTCCCCGAGTGCAACATTTTTTGTTTTTCAAAGATCCGTATTTTTGCGATTTCTTTTTTGGTTTTTAATTCTTTTGCTACTATAGCTTGCGAACGAAAAAGCTGTAAAAATTTTCTGATGCGTAGGGTTCCAGGGTTGAAAAGGTATAATAGATGCTCAAGGGGTTCAAAACTGTCCTTTAGTTGATTCAAACGGCTGCTATGCCATTCGATAGATTATAAAAAGAAAACGTTTTGTTCCAAGTTTTAACTCCCTATCGTGACTGGAGGGGTAGTTATTGGTTGTCCTTCGTTTCACTTTCTAAATGCCCGCATTGATTGTGAAAATAATGGTGACACGTCACGGCTGTCGAGATATTGAAAAAATTTTCCGAATTTTTCTATTAGGTGCGCCATGATTTAAAGGTCCATAGATGATCATAATATTTATTGATGTCGACAGATGCTGACAAGTAAGATAGTATGTGAAGATAACAATATGCCTGAAAGACTAGAACATCAGAATGATTTAGTATGTGAACAGAGGCTGCTCAGCAATGGTTAGTTATTTTCTTTTAAAGAAATTGAAAACTGACTTAAGGACGGAATAGCAATTAATACTCTAAATACAAGCGGCGAAACAGTTTTGAATATTGCACGTGAGAAAAATGATGAATGTTAATTACATTTCTTTCTGCATTAGGTTGTAAGACAGCATTAGATGCCGAATTTAAAGATAATGATAATAATTGCATGGCAGTTTTGCATACGGCTGCTAAATCTGGTCACGTAGACGCGATTCAATTTCTGATAAACGAAAAAGCGGTCTATTTTAATGTTAAAGACAATGCCGGCATGATAGTTTTGCATGCGGCTGCTGAATCTCGACAACAGGACACGGTTAAATTTCCGGTGGATGAAAAAGAGGTCGATTTTAATGCTAGAAACAATTGTGGCAGAACAGCTTTGCACGAGGCTGCTGCAGCTGGAAACTTGGAGACGGTTAAACTTCTGATAAATGAAAATGCGGTCGATTTTAATGCTAAAGACGACGATGGCATGTCAGTTTTGCATATAGCTGCTGAATCTGGTCATTTGGACATAGTCGAATTTCTGGCGTACGAAACAGAGATCGATTTTAATGCTACAGACAAATTTGGCATGACAGTGTTGCACCTGGCTGCCATCTCCGGTAATTTGGAGACGGTTCAATTTTTGCTAAATGAAAATGCGGTCGATTTTGAAATTGCAGACTATGATGGCAAGACAGTTTTGCACTGGGCTGCTGCCTCTGGTAACTTGGAGATGGTTGAATTTCTGATAAACGAAGAAGGTGTCGATTTTAACGCTAAAGACAAAGTTGGCATAACAGTTATGCACGGGGCTGCTATCTCTGGTAACTTGGAGATGATTAAATTTCTGATAAATGAAAAAGCGGTCGATTTTAATGCTACAGACGATCATGGCGTAACGGTTTTGCATGCGGCTGCCGAAGCTGGTCATTTGGACATGGTGAAATATCTGATCGATGAAAAAATGGTTGATTTTAATGTTACAGACATTGGTGGCACAACAATTCTGCACGCAGCTGCCAAATCTGGTCACTTGGACACTGTTAAATTTCTGATAAATGAAAAAGAGGTCGATTTTAATGCTAAAAACAAATCTGGCGTAACAGTTTTGCACAAAGCTGCTATCTCTGGTAACTTGATGATGATTAAATTTCTGATAGATGATAAAGCGACTGATTTTGAAACCAAAGACTATGACGGCAAAACAGTTTTGCACTGGGCTGCTCATTCTGGTAACTTAAAGATTGTAAAATTTCTTATAAATGAAAAAATGCTCGATTTTAATGCTAAAGACAAATCTGGCACAACAGTTTTACACAGGGCAGCTATGTCTGGTAACTTGAGGACGGTTCAATTTCTGATAAACGAGAAATCGGTCGATTTTAATTCTAGAAACTATGATGGCATGACAGTGTTGCATACGGCTGCTAAATCTGGTCACTTGAACGTGGTTAAATTTCTGATTGATGAAAAAGAAGTCGATTTTAATGCAAGAGACAATCATGGCAGAACAGTTTTACACGCGGCTGCTGACTCTGATAACCTGGAGACAGTTAAATTTCTGATTAATGAAAAAGAGGTTGATCTTAATGCTAGAGACAATCATGGTAGAACAGTTTTGCACACCGCTGCGAATTCTGGTAACCTGGGGATGGTTAAATTTCTTGTAAATGAAAAAGGTGTCGATTTTAACGCTAAGGACAAATTTGGCACGACAGTTTTACATATGGCTGCTAACTCTGATAACCTGGAGATAGTTGAATTTCTGAAAAATAAAAAAAGAGATCAATTTTAATGCTGAAGGCGATGACGGCAGAACAGTTTTGCATACAGCTGCTAAATCTGGTCACTTGGTGACACGGGTAAAGGAAGAAAAGGTCGATTTTAGTGCTGAAGATATCGATGACTGCTCATTTTTATAGTTGAATTCCAGAGAAATAGGGAAACTGTCGTCTACCAGAAGAAGCTTTAACATCATTAGTTACTTCAGCAAGTATTTGTAAGCTGAGAAATAGTAGCAGTTCTATTTCACACTCTTGTGTGACACGGTGTCACATGATGTTGTGTGAGGTGGAGATAGAATCAGGCAAGCAAAATATTGTGAAGATGGGAAAATGGCATGAAGTGAGAAAATATGGATCTTTTTAATAAGGCTGAATTTATAATAAATCAATGATCAAATGTGTTGTTTTAAGCAATATCTGAATAATCATCATGCTGCCAAAGAAGTGTTTCGTATAGGAATTATGTATTCTTCAGTGATCTTGACTTTGTAAAATTGACTTCACAATTTAGTAGCTGAAGGACTGCTTCAATTTACTATAACCATTACCTTTAGATGACTTTAAATTCAAAAACTTAGATACAATCAACAGAGACGGTATTATCGTTATATTGTTAGATTTGTCTACCAGTTTTATTAGTTTATTATGAATATGTAATTGGATTCAGAAATCATCAAATAATTTTCCATATTATCGTTTTTCTTAATCAAACCCGCATTTCCGAACTCAAGGTGATGCGAAGTCCAAAATATATGATATCATTTAACGAAAGTCAGGCTTGCCTTAAGTATTTTTTAGGGAAAACATAATTTGCTTTGTATTCAAAACATTTTGTTCACAGATTACTGGAAATGTCTAAAAAATGGTGGTTCATGTTAATAAATAAATTCTACATTTAGCATCGCAAGTTTTAATTTGAATAAACAATCTGAAAATACATGCTATGTATTTTTCGTCAGTTTTAATTTTTCTTTCACTTTGGCATACAGAATGGCTTTCTAAGGCTGGCTTCGGACGACCGGTTGGCGGTCGTTTGCCGTCGCGGCAATCTGTCGCCGAGAAAACAATCGACTACAGCTTTGTGTTCCGCGTTTTGCCAATACAGTAATTGATATGAAGTAATTCACACGAGACCGGCAATTTGGCGGCAAAGTCGCGGTTTATTAAAACAAGGGCGCACTAAAAAAAATGCAGACGTCCCACCAAAATCAAACGAGTCAGAAAAATGTATGCTTTTCAAGGTCGCGATGGGAAAAATCCCTTCCGGGAAAAACATAGCAAAGATGTTCAAGTGACGACCGAGGCTTTGGCAACTGTCACTTTACTGCCTGCACTGGAGTTCTGCTGCCAATGGTGTTCCTCACAAAAAGGGAAAGTATCGTTTAGGGTACGTCACAATGATATTATACAATTAAATGAAATCATTTTGATATGGCACCTTACCAATGTCACTGATAAAATATTTCACGAAACAATTTCTTATTAATTTTAATTGATTATAGCATTGCGAAACAAACTATCGCGGCTTGTCTGCTAAAAGTATTTAATTACTCAAAGTTACGAATGATTATTTCTTAAATGTTTTTTAATGAAAATTTGATTGCAATATCTCCAATGGTTCAAAAGTTATAAGAAAATATCATTGCATTTCTCCATCCGGAGAATATGTTTCTTTAAGTTGAGTTTCTTTTTCATTCCTAATAGAAAACACCGGTGGCTCCATCTCTCGCATTTGTCAAACAGCTACACATCTCTGGGTAATACCATTCCTGTAACAAAATCTGTACAGCTAGATAATCCGAAAAATCACGGGACTACACTCTAGCGCCCCTTAAGCAAAGGAACTTAGAATTAATAATGATAAAAATTTAAATAACTTGAGAACTAGTAAGTCATAATTAATATTTTTGGTTACAAAATGATTGCAGTGGCTTAGCCCGTCGAATCTACAATATATCTTACAAAGCCGTAACTATGAGAAGTTATTTTGAATAATAGATCCCCACTAGTATCGAAACGCACTCGCCTTCGATCGGGTAATCGCTGTAACTCTTTACGATATCTCTGTTTCCAACAATAAATAAAATCCTCCTGGTTTAGTTCGAATGTTTGGCTGCTAGATTGCGGAAGTATCTCGTTGCTTGCGAAATTCTGTGGAAAGCATAATTAGTTCAAATTATGCAATTCAAACGTATAGATTCGACGCAGTGTATCGCTACGAATATTTTAAGACTAAGAACATCTCCAGGTTTGGCCGCTAGATGACGCTTCGATGTCAGCGAAGAACTAATTTCTCGAAAAACCATAAATAGCTACGGTTGTAACTGCTTACGATATGAATGCAATGCTCAGGATCAGTAGTAATATAAAGCGCGAATGCAGCCGAATAAAAAAAAAGACCGGAATAAATCAACAAAACGAATCGTCAAAGATTAAATTACAGAAAAAATATTCCTACGCGATATAATTGTATACAATTTGCCTTTCAATAATTAAAACTACATCCTCTCTACGATAACCCATATGACGTTGAAGCGACGAGAAAAGGTAATTGTGAAGATTGTATTCGCAGCACGAATTCGTCTGATTTTTAATTAGACGCAACGTCTATTGTTTACCTGCAGATCCCTATCAGAACCAAAGAAATCGGATTAGAGGAGTCTGATGAAAAATTGGTAGTTGACGTTCTCCGAGTTCGACCATAAATAGATTGCCACGATCGCGGCAGGGGAATGTAATTTATAAGTCTGTCTTGTACGTATTTTTCTTTTAATTAGAATCTCTTGGCCGCTGAAAGGGATCTTCTATCGACGTTTGATGAACCGGCATGCTTCAATTAATGCTCTCGTTCTTTTTTTTTTAATAATTGGTCGAACGGACGACGTAGACTGCGCGCTATGCAGCCACCTTAAGAAAGGAGAACGAACCGGGATATTATCTTTGTTCCCTTCTAATTTAAAATTTCCTTTAGCGGTACAATTAATCGAATTGTTCCTGGGACTTCTCACTGCGCTGTATTCCACTACGAGGGTAGAATCATTCAATTACGCTGTCCGACGTTAACGAAACAGAACAAATTTCAAAAGGAGTTGTAATAACTTGTACACTTTTCCATCACGGAGTAATATTTGCATTTCGAACGACGTTTCTGGTTTGCTCCGCGGAGTCGATTTATATGTATAATATTGAGCCAAGAAGTTTGGGATTTCAATCTCGTTGATGTACACAAGGCAAGAAATTAGAGGAATCTGTGTAATAATGAGGCAAAAGCCTTGGAATTTATTGATAATAAGTAATGTTTGTAATGAATTATTTAATAGAGAAATTTTTAAAGAATCGCTGTGGAGTTCTTAGACTATTTGACCTATAATAAGGTGTGATGGGAATTACTTTTGCCGATCTTTATTAATAATTGAGTAATTGATTTAACTTATTATTGAAATATTAGATAGATAGATAGATAGATAGATAGATAGATAGATAGATAGATAGATAGATAGATATAGATATAGATATAGATATAGATAGATATAGATATAGATATAGATATAGATAGATATAGATATAGATACAGATATAGATATAGATAGATAGATAGATAGATATAGATATAGATATAGATAGATAGATATAGATATAGATAGATATAGATATAGATATAGATATAGATATAGATATAGATGTAGATAGATATAGATGTAGATAGATATAGATAGATATAGATAGATATAGATATAGATATAGATATAGATATAGATATAATTTTGCGAAGAAAGATATATAATATATATCATATATATAATAACAATAAATTGAAACAATCAAGCTTTAAATGCTTATTTTTCCTAAAATAGATGATGACTAAATTTGTGTGGAAAAGTTTGTTAAAACAATAAATTTCTTCATCAGTTCTCGTAAGATTGATGCTTTTGTTTATGACAGCCATGGTTCGTCAGGTCCTCGTGTATCAACTTCGTTAACGTGCTACATGAAATAAATATAATATATTACATTAATGTTTAATATTGTTTCATCTTTATTATTTTATATTATTCTTTAATATTCTTTAAATCCAACGATTTAAACTAATTGCTGGAAAGATGAAATTGGAGTGGAACGTTTGTAGTTTACGGTCAAAATGGACCAAATATGAATCTTTCTTCCAGAAAACCATTTTCAATATGAAATTAAATCTTAAATAATTTAAAACATCGTTTTAAATTGAATTTGTTTACTTATTTATTGGACAATATACAATCACGTCAACGTTGAAAACCCTTAAGGTAGGAACATGCTAATGTCACATGTCAAGTGAAATCGCGCGAGATCATGTGAAATCGAAGGAAAAATAATGGACGTGAAATATGTACATACATATGTACGTCCGCGCGCGACAATAATGTGAACAGTGTGGCGTGATCCTGATCTGTTTCTAACAGATTTGAAATAATGGAAATATGCAGCTTCGCACTCTTCGAACGTCACATGATTTCACGTGATTTCACGTGACGTGGCCAATTATTATGTTTCTATCTTTACTTGCATGACGCGTGGCATCTGTCACGGTCACGTTAACGCAACAAACGAATGACTTTCTTAAAGTTCAACAATCTACACCGCGATCAAGCCAAATTCGAAAAGAGAACGCGAAAAATTCACTTCCAAGATCCCGAAGAAAATTGATCTTTTCCCATTAGGAAAGTTCGCTTTATACTGTTAAAAATGTCACAACCCAAAACCAACATCAATACCGTTGATACAGCACCTGGACAAACGAATAACAGAATCGATCGGGCTACGTTCCAATTTGATCGAAATGATTAAAAACGCGTTCGAATCTTCGATATCCATCGAATTGCATTAAACGACCCGTGGCTTCTCGTTATTTTTGCGAATTCGGCCAAAAACTGTTCGGTGCCCGCTATTGAAATGTTGCGCCGATTTCTGCAAAGAAAAGAATTCGATTTTTATAACCAATTGCACGTGAATCTGCCCCGTTAATTCACTGCGTTCGAAACGAGTTTCGCATTCGCTCGATGAGAATTAGTTCGTCGGAGCTTGAACGGACGAAAGGGAAGCTTCGAATGTCGGCATCGGAGGGGGTGTTAATGCGTTCGGCTGTTATATTTATACCCGTATCTATCTAAAAGAGCGTCATATTTCCGCGTGAAAACTGGACATTAGTATGGTAATGGGCGCCGATATTAGAACGGCCCACGCTTTCGGCACCTGTTACGCAGCGAAAACGCGCGATTCGCAGGTCGCGTTCTGTTCGCAGTTACGCAAACATCTTGGACGTCGACCCCGCAAATTCCGTGTACACATCACCGTTTACATTACGTCGTCGTGGTCACGTCATCGACGATGCAACGAGCTTTCGTGGACCTTCAACTCTCGCGGTTCGGGGAACCAATCCCGTGGTCTTACTTCACTAGTAATTTTGGAAACTTTTCTGTCACCGTCTCACTCGCCGTCCCGGAAAATAAATATTAGGTTCGCGCATACGAGACGGTTAATTTGCCTCATATATCTGATAAGCTCGTACGTACGCCAGTGTATTTCGAGTTATTCTTTCATTTGAGCCGTTTATTTTGAAAGCGGCGTAAGTCACTTTGGTGGTGATTTTTTCATGTTTATACGAAATTATTTATACCGAGACAAATATCAGTATCCTGAGACAACGAATACAAGTCAATCTTCTCGAAAGTTAGCATCCATATTTTGAAACGGTGTTAAAACGCGAACCCTTAAATATATCGACTTGGAAACAAAGTGACTTACGCCACTTTCAAAATAAACGGCTCATTTTTGGTTTTTGGTGCCTTAATCCCCAGATTGCTCTATATTCCTTTATTTCTCGAACTTTGATAGATTTTTGTGCACAATATGAGCACAGGAAAGTTCATAAAGCAATTCAGCTTTATTTAAAATATTTTATTATCAGTTATTGATTACAGAAATTATAACAACCTGTTGTACAAGGGACTTAGATTGAAAGATCGTGAATTTTCTTAGAACAATTTTTTAGCTACTGTTTGGCAAAACTTGTTCCTTTGACATGTCGAAAAAATTTTAAATTGTATGCAATACTGTTTTGATTTTATCTCCTCGCATCAGCGTTTTCCATTTTCAACGATAGAGTTTACAAATTTAATTACTCATCTCTTTGTTGTACTAATTTTATAATAAACGTCGCAAAAGTTTCATAAATTTTACTGGTTTTTGAGACAAATTTACAGCACCTGCAAATGTTTAAATCGCAACGAAACGTATGAGTTAACAAGATCTAATTTTTATGATTTTTTTTTTTTTACAATGAATAATATTTCGGTTAACGAAGGAACCTTTTCTTTAATTTTAATTTTTGTAAATTACCAAAGATCTCCGGTCTAATTACAGGAGTATTACAGATCCGCAGCGTAATAATTAACCTAAATTGTTTATTTGTTATGTATCGAACCCGCATTCTAATGTAAATTAGGTTAAGCCACATCTGAATATAATTCAGGACCCAGTTTCACTTTAATCAACGCATTACGTTCCATTGTGTTAATAATCCTGCAAAATATGAAATATATCTGGTCATTATGTGTGTACGAATTGCAATATGTATACAAAGCTGCAGCTGCAAGATTGAATGCCGCCAGTACGGTAACAATGATCTCCTCTTTTGTGAACTAATTTCTTTTATCTTCCGGTACACATTATAAACATCATTGGACAATTTAAAAAGAAACCAAAGACAAACCAAATTTCTTATTACAATGATTTTATCAAACACAACAGAACACAAAGTTTTTACTTGAAACATTACGGATGGTATTATTTCCGCGTGTATTATTGAATTATTCTCACAGCAACGTGCGAAATCGACAGTCCGCATGCGAAGTACATATTTCCGTCCGTACATTTTCCGTCGACATATTAAATTTCTTTTGATTACAAAATTGATTTCTTCTTTGCTCGTTAACACGTTCCGTGCCGAGCTTTTTTTACTCGAATCTTCACACTTTGATATTTTACTAAAACTTGATGTATTACGTGCAATTATTAATTCTCGTACGCATAACAACGTAACAAAAACTTATCAACGCCCATTCTTGCGGTGGAAATTGATTCTTCGGTTCTAAATTTCTTGTAAACAATTTGTTCAGTTCACTAAGTAAACATGCAAGCGTGTACCATCGATGGTACACGTGGCACGGAACGTGTTAATGCTTGATTCTATTCTATTAAACCAGCTCGTGGACATTTGTACAAATTCGTATGTTCACCTGTCGTAAAACAATATTGTGTTCCAATTGAACATCGAATATAAAAATTGTAGAAAAACGTACCCTAAAAGCCCATAAACGTTTTTGCATCGATCTGTAAATTATAAATTGAATAATATAAATATATTTTTATTTAATAATATAAATTAAATAAAAATATATTTGTATTACTTAATTTATTTATACTCTTTACAAGCAGATGCAAACGTTCATGGACTTTCAGAGCACGTTTCTATAATTTTTATATTCGACGTTCAATTGAAATACAATATTGAAATAAAAATGTATTTCGTCTTTTAATAAATTGAGAATAGCAAAACAAAAGAACAAACACGAAATGTTGTGTTTCCTTTACGGTTCCGTATTTCAGTTATTGATTTTGCCACAAACGTGTCTACTCATCGCCCCCCCCCCCTGCCCCGACTCAATTCGAACAAATCGCGATACACCCCGAAATTGTTTAACAGCGAATCAATTGGCGAGAAACTCCAGTCGTGCGAGCGGCGATATGAAAAAAAATCAACGGAAACGCGTGACACATTCTGTCATCGGCAATGCCAAAGAAGAAATTCTCCCGTTCCGCCTCGAAATCGAACGAGGCAAATGATTGATCCCTTTTGTTACGGGGTTCTCTCGATAAAGTTGAACGGAAGAGTGCAAAATAAAACTACTCTGCGAACGCCGCGCCAGAGTTCATGTCCTGCTCCACCGTGCACGGGTAGTTAATTAATTCCAACTGAAATTTCGTGGAGCCCGGCTTCCAGATCCAGCTTTTATTTGTCCTGCGTGTGATTCGGTGATCACGATCTTAGTCGCCCGCCCGGATAAAAGCAATCCGAGCGCTGCGTGCATAGGTCATATGCATCGAATTGTCTGTTTCCGTATGCGCTCGAACAATTTCGAGTGATTCGATTAAAGCTATCGCGCGAATTCCAGAAATTCTCCCGCCTGTTCTGTGCACCGCGTTCGACTTCGATTTTTGTTATCCTGCTCCACCGGCTTTGTCATACCGATAACGTTGCCTAACAAAATTTAATTTCTTTTTTGTTTCGATAGCTGGCGGGTCGTTTATCACCGAAAGGGAGAATCATCAACTTTAGCCCTCTTAAGTGTTTCGTACCTCTCGTTTCGATATTTGTTGTAATATTATATATGATAATTAGATTATATTTCGATATGTGGTATTACAATCTATTTAGCACAGTTGAGAATCATTAAAGTTATACTTTCATACTACGCAATGTTTCGAAGCGAAGTATGAAATGAGACCTTTCATACATCAACTTCATTTGATACGTATGCATCCGTGAGTAAACATTTTAAGGACAAACAAGCCTTCCTCATGTACATTCGTCTATAAAAATACGAGCTCGCATAAACCTCCACCGTTTTGCAGGACATTCTGGATAGCTTTAAATTTCACTTAGCAGAGCTGCAGCAGATGGAGATATTGTAACATTATTTATGCACGATATTATGCTATGCGAATGAAAAAAGATCGAAAATAGCAGAAGAAATATAACACCGCAGGCTTTTATACAGAACCCGGCCACTCGCGTTTGCGATTCTTCCTTTTCCGTTTCTCTTCAGTAACACCGGATAACATCGTGCGAACGCTCGAGCATCTATTTTATCCGCTGGAAGATCGTCGTTCATGAAACAAGAGAGGATAGGCTGAATTGCCCGCACGTGAAAGACTATTGCTTACGCGCGTGCAATGCTTCCGTAAAAACTTATACATTACGGGTTTGTAGGAAATTTTCTGCTCTCTGTAAACTGCTAACAACTACAAAATTGTAGTAACAATTTTAGTTGTTGTATTTGACTTATGGTGATGAAAATATGATATATTGGGTTGGCAACTAAGTAATCGCCGATTTCAGTTACAGATGTCTCTCGCTCCCATTTTTATGATATCCGTAAATGTTATATTATAAAATTATTATTATTATTATTATGTTATTTTCTATTATCCGTGAACGTTAGCAACTGGACAAATTGAATGCAGCGGTCAAGGAAAAGCGACCAGAATTGGTCGATCGTAAAGGTGTCATTTTCCAGCAGGACAATGCTAGGCCGCACGCGTCTTTGTCCACTCGGCAAAAATTCATGGATATTGCTTGGGAATGCGAACGCTCTCTTTGCAGAAATCTTTTCCGCCGTTCTTCGTCCAAATCGTTTTAGTCCCCGAGAATTCGACTCGTCGCGGTGGTAATATTGGGTTGGCAACTAAGTAATTGCCGATTTCAGTTATAGATGTCTCTCGCTCCCATTTTTATGATATCCGTAAATGTTATATTATAAAATTATTATTATTATTATTATTATGTAATTTTTTATTATCCGCGAATGTTAGCAACTGGACAAATTGAATGCAGCGGTCAAGGAAAAGCGAGCAGAATTGGTCGATCGTAAAGGTGTCATTTTCCAGCAGGACAATGCTAGGCCGCACGCGTCTTTGTCCACTCGGCAAAAATTGATGGATATTGCTTGGGAATTGATGTTACACCCAGCATATAGCTCTGATCTCGCGCCATCGGATCACCACTTATCTCGATCCCTGGACAACTCCCTTCGTGGTAAAACTTTTAACGACGATGACGCTGTAAAATCTCACTTAACTCAGTTTTTGGCCGAAAAGGATCAGACTTTCTACGAGCGTGGAATTTTCAAGTTGTCGGAGAGATGGCAAAAGGTCGTCGAACAGAATGGAAAATACATTACAGATTAAACTTCGTTCCAAGTAAAAAAGAATTTTTTATTTCATTGAACAAATCGGCGATTACTTAGTTTCCAATCCAATAGTAACATTTTAGTTGTTGTATTTGACTTATGGCGATGAAAATATGATATACATACTGTGTTTGCTTAATATGAAATAGTATAGTACATACGGGGTGTCATAAAATTTGAAGTAACCTTTTTCTTTAGCGCAAATGCAATCCGCGGCTTTGTTTATGAGTTATTAACGAAAAACAGTGGCCAATGAGAGATGAGTTTGGCTGGCGCAAGGCGGTTAGAGATGTAATTAAAAATACGTATGTCTTCTTGTATTTTAAAAACGTGTAAATACCGTAAGTGTATAAAGATCCTGCATTTCACATTCGAATATTGAGTTTGTTATACTTTTTTTTTAATCATCAATTTATTATATTTTTTAAATATAGCCACTATAATTATATGCAACGGGTACACAGTACCTACAGTCTGTTGTTTATATAATCCAACGTATTGTTCAATAAACGAACAATGTGTTTTTCTGTAGGAAAAATTGATTGTTCACAAACTGTCAGTAGTTCGAGGTAAAAATACGACTTTTCAAAATTTCAACTGTTTATGCTTCGTGAATTGAAAGGATAGCATTTATTAGAAAAAAAATCTCTGGTCCATGTTGCAGATAAAATTCTATCTGAGCAGAATCCTCATGAATTTTTTTATTTCTGACTTTAAAATTTTATTCCAGCTCCGAGAAATCGTGCTCGCAGCACAATGTGTTTACGAACATAACTTCTGGAAGAGAGGATATTACTCAGTCATGTTTCCAGATTTTTATAGCAAAGAAATTGCCGCGTGTTGCACAATGTATGTACTTTCAAACGAGATATATGTATATTCGTTTCAAAGAAAAGATCGATACTTCTCTTTAGAAAACAAAAATTCCTAAGAGACATGCAGATATAACTATATCTAATTAATAACTAATCTAATAACTAATCTAATTATAACCCTATCTAATTAACTAATTAGGCTTGCACCTTTAAGATTACGATACTGTCAACTTACGTATGATATTATTTCATTGTAAACGCGGTTTGATTGCAAATCGATGAATAAGAAGGAATATATGAAGTGATTCGAAGTCACCTTTTCCTTTATGAAAATTAATTAGACATGGCATTGTTATCAAGTTATTAATGAAAACCACAGACCAAATACAGAGAGAGAGAGGGAGAGAGAGAGAGAGGGAGAGAGAGAGAGAGAGAGTACAGTTAACAAAATGTCATCCGTTATGACGTCGACGAAACACCAGTCCGTCATTATTTCGTGTTTTCACTATAACATTTCAATAAAGCATTTACAAGCCAATGTGCATATCACATTTGTTTCTTATTTTTACTTATAAAATATGCTCGCAAAGTTTTTCGGGAACAAAACTGGAACGTCCTGTATGTACTTCATAAAATTGTTGTTATCGAAAAAGGAGGTCAGTTCCCCTATCCTAAATCCAACAGTTTCCCTCATTTCGAATTAGAGCGGCCCTACAATTTCCCGTAACCAACCACGATATATGTTAATAGGCATCGATCGGGAAAAGGTCCGACAGGAAAAAAGGTACGCCTCTGCTAAACCCACACGAATTTCCGCCATTCCGTCGTAAATAGGCAGCATTGTTCGTTCATGTTCGAAGCTCGTAAAAAAGAAAAAAAAGAAAAAACGGATGGGCTCGAGCATTCCGACGAGGCTAATATTTCTAACGCAATTTCCACGCAACGATCACCGCCGCATCATAAACAATGTCCCGGCGAAATGATTAGGTTCGATGACGGATAACACTGTCCGACGAAATCAAACTTTTTTTCTGGGTTCCTGTAGCCACTATGAGATTCTTGTAGAATGAACAAGAATCCGGAAACCGAATTGCTCCATCACTCTCAGTTTTTTAAATAAACAAACTTTTGTAAAAACCCAAAATTTTCGACAAAAATCAGGTATTGCATGAAAAGTACAAACGTTAGAAAGTTCTAATCGGTGTTAAAAGATAGAGGAGAGTTTCCCGAATATAGTGGCATGCAATTTATTAATTGCTTTTGGTCCAAAATAGCAATGAATTGATGTCAAAGTTTAAAAAAGCGTCGACGCGAGCAGCTTCTGCGCAATATTTTTGTATGTTTACGAAAAGTTTTTTGTTCCGCACGAAAACTCTACCCAGGATCGGATTCTGTAGACATTTCTGAAGAAGAAACGACCCGGTAAAAGTGTCGGAGCGATGTACATTTCGAGTAGATCGAGAGAATGTTCGTCGGCAACATGTACACGCCGGCCGTTGCTGTCGCCGTTTTGACGCGGACCCTTCGCCGTCGTAGATGAAGCCAACGACCATATCGAGAATCATCCAATAACCCGTGGAACATCATTCACAGGTCAGATCGATGCGCGAATCCGGGCGTTGATCAGCCCGGTCGAGATTGAGGGAAGGAGTCGCCGAGGAAAACAAGCGGCGAGACCGCAATTTCTATTTACAGGGTGCTTGAACACGCTCGAACAACTGTCGATTAATCTAGTCCCAGGGTCCCGACAACGGAACCACTAAAATAAAAACGATCGTTCGTCTCTCGGTGTTACTTGTTCCCATCATCTTTTTGGCTCTTCGACATGGTTACGAACGCCGTAAACCTTTGTGCTTGCGCTCGCGATATTGTGTACATACATATTGGGTTGGCATCTAAGTAATTGCCGATTTCAGTTATAGATGTCTCTCGCTCCCATTTTTATGATATCCGTAAATGTTATATTACAAAATTATTATTATTATTATTATGTTATTTTTTATTATCCGCGAACGTTAGCAACTGGACAAATTGAATGCAGCGGTCAAGGAAAAGCGACCAGAATTGGTCGATCGCAAAGGTGTCATTTTCCAGCAGGACAATGCTAGGCCGCACACGTCTTTGTCCACTCGGCAAAAATTGATGGATATTGCTTGGGAATTGATGTTACACCCACCATATAGCTCTGATCTCGCGCCATCGGATTACCACTTATTTCGATCCCTGGACAACTCCCTTCGTGGTAAAACTTTTAACGACGATGACGCTGTAAAATCTCGCTTAACTCAGTTTTTGGCCGAAAAGGATCAGACTTTCTGCGAGCGTGGAATTTTCAAGTTGTCGGAGAGATGGCAAGAGATCATCGAACAAAATGGAAAATACATTACAGATTAAACTTCGTTCCAAGTGAAAAAAATTTTTGATTTCATCGAACAAATCGGCAATTACTTGGTTGCCAACCCAATACATCGTATTGCTCCGCGTACGAGACGTATTCATTTGCGGTCCCATTTGCGTGCGAGAACAATGGGAGCCGATGATTAACTTTGTTATTCTATACGTTCGTTGCGGTAACAATGAAATTCAGAGAATGAGGAATTAAAATGATCGAATAATTGAAAGGGTCTTCAAAATTGTAAACAAAGATCTAGAATGATATGAATTTTAAGTTCGGCCGGCTGTACGCGTAATTTTGTTTGCCCGATTACGGTAGTTAAGAACAAATAACGTGTATTTCATTTATTTAACATTGCAACCGCGGTTTTGTTTTGGTACGAACTTGCAAAATACCACTATAGATATACATAAAATGAAATGGGATTGAATTTCGCCGGTGCAAATAATTTTATTTGAGGAAAAAATGAATTTTTATCGAGATATAAATGCGACGGAATGGTTGCACGTTTAACTTTAAAATTATATATAGCAATGAATCAGCGAATGATATTTAATCCATAATATTTTGTCGCTCCGCGTTATAATGTTCAATGTAAAACAGATATAAGCATCAACTAAAGCGTGATACGCTCAAAATAAGAAAAGTAATTAACATCGAGATCACATTATTATATTATAACCAAAGTCGGGCTAATTTTATTTCAAATAATAAGGAACAAATTACAAAATAAAATTAATATTTCATTTGCAAATAATAATTAAATTTTGTATTTAATTAAAACATCATTTACATCGTTCCACAAATAATTTATGTATTATTTCGAGTTTATTGCGACTAAAATATATTTTATTTGAATTTCAGGGAAAAACAAGTAATAAATAATGTTTGCTCCTCTTTTCGTCTGTTGTATATTATACAATGCATACATTTAGGTAAAAACCAAATAATAAATAATTTTTGTTTTTTTTTCGTTTATCGTGTAATAAATATTAATTTCCATTCATTATTATCGAAGAACTTGCATGTTTCTTTGAGAATCGATTATAAGTCGCTTAGAGCGACTGAATAATAAATAATAAATATATAATAAGCAATGAAAAGATAATCGCTAAGTAACAAATGAAATGGTGTTTGTAAAAATAAGAAATAAATCTTATTATTTTAAATAACTTATTTAGATCACAATATAAACTATTTAATCTATAAACCTCCAAATAATAAATAATTTTTTCATATAATCATTTTACTTAAACGATGCCCAATTCTGATTATAACGTCGATATTTGATCAAGAATCTACACGCGTCACGAATATAACGTAATGGACCGGAAAGCTTGCTAATAATTTGAAAGGAGATCGTTCCGCCGCACCATTTAATAGCGCTTTAAAAGTAACCACATTTTCAGATGCTGTAACACTGGAATGAAAATCGTTACTCCCCATTTTCTGAATTGCTGAACAGCCATTATCGTTGGCCTTTAACGCAATGTGTAGCCGAGTGGCTCGCGAGCAACGGGGATTTCTTTTACAGCTTCTCGAGAAGAATTCTTCTATTAACAGGATTCATTCAACAATATGAGACGCGCGCGGAGGGACAGGATCGGACGATTCCGTCGGCCTAGTCGGACAGTTACTCCACTGTGGGAATTGGTCGTCAGATCTGGATCTGGACGGTGAAAGTAGCAATGGCACCGAGAGTCGCAAACTGCAGTGACTACAATTATCAGATGATTCGTCGAATCACGGAACATCTTTATGCACGATCAACATTTTCTGCAACAATAAACAGGAGACGCTTTAATCTATCATAACTCAAATTTACATGAAAATTCATTATAAATAATTTATCTATAAAAATCCATAGTAATTAATTCTCTCCACCAATTTACAATCAATTAATTTAAATTTCTATCGAAAATCTATTACAATTCAATATTTCTATTTCAATTTTTATTAATGATATTTTAAAATCTCTATCATCATTGAAGATCTGTTACAATTTTAATGATTCGTTAATGATTTTCTAATTTGTCCCAAATTGTAATATGTTTCTATCTTTTCTATTCTTTCTTATCAGCAATTTATTCATCACTTGTTTAGTAGATTGGTTTTTACAAAAACAATCACAGGTGCATTAGATATATTAATTCATATGTCCCATTTAAAAATTTTCAGACCTTTCGATCTAAGAGTGTACCTATCAATTTTATTGACCCTCGAATGCAGAGTCCATTTTCCAACGCAAGACACCAGTTTCCAAGACAAACTTTATTATGAATCAAAGTAACCTTGCATTCGTCTCATGCGACCATCGAAAGTAATTAATCCATTTTACAAGCAATTGATTGATCTCCAATATGGTCAAATTAATTAATTATTTAATCATTAGACAGCGAATCTTTGTGCGATAGTGGCATATTTGCAAAATGTTTAAATATAAAAAGAACTGATTTTTATTAAGTAGTTTTCTTATTATATTATTAAATACTTTTGAATTAATTATTTAACAGATTTAGCACTTTTACTCGTCAACCAATAAGTAACGTATACTGTGTGTGTGTGATATATAATTTCTCTCTCTTTTAAAATTATTACTTAAGAAAAGATTTTTAATAATAACAGTCATTAAGATTACTAATAGTAGATATTCCATTAAACGAAGTGTTAACAAAACTGAATAGTATATTTATTTCATATCTATAAAATATATTTATAAGTATATTTATTTCATATCTATAAATAAAATCATATCTATAAACAATAAAACAAGTATTTCCCTCGTTGAATATAAAATAATTTATAAAAATTTGCATAAAATTCTGTAATCTGGTAATTGCAAACTTCATAATTCCGAAGCATTGATCAGGAAATGTCAGTTTCAAGAAGACTTTTTTTGGCATTTGGAGATTACTGAATTAAATATTGTTGATTTATTTGAAAGCGGAGTTGCATGGAAATGTTGTGACTTAATTGGCTCGGTATAGCTAATGACGGCTCGCGTTCATATGACAGGTGAAATAAAATTTAAGGATAGTATTGATTGACAATACGTAAGCGTGGTGTGTACATGTTGAACCCATCGCTAGTTAAGAGCGCTATTAGCAACGTCACTCGGTATAGCGTCGCCACATCGACGAAGTCACACTTCGATGACGAGCTTTAATTGCTTTAGGATGGAATTCTTCGATGGACTAGCGAATGGAGGTACGGGCGATACAGCGGCATTAAATGGACTTTATCGTCTCTTCACTGGATTAATGTCGAATTAGCGTGCCGATCGACCAACAGACCCGTATCTCAGCGAATTAGACACGTTAATTTCGATCTGTTTACTTGGTTGACTAATCGCAACCAAGCTTCCTTCGACGGTGCACTCTGCTTGACACGTAATGCTTCCGGAGAAAAATGTAGGTTTCGTTGAAATTTAAATCATGCAATAATAATTTCTATTGTATTATTTACACGGATCTGAAAATTAATTTCGTTACTAATCTGGCATATTTTCCGAATTTTACCAAGATTCGCTAAACGTAAGAGTGTTAGAAAAGTAATTTATGTTATAGAATTTAACTGTTTTCATTTTCATTTGATTAAATTATTTTAACATTAATTTGTTAAAGTTGTTCCGTTTTCCAATCTAATCTTACAGTAGAAATAAAAGGCCATTCTCCTGCTTGGAACTTGGAATTCTATGAAATAAGACAGTCGCAGCGAATAAAAGTTTTATTACTATTTTTGTATAAAGTATCACAACTTTTTAACTTGAAATTATTTATTGTATCGCTGTATTGAAAATATTTAAAATTGTTCAATGCCACTTAAGACTGCGAGATTTGCACTGAAGTATCGTTGTTATCTTTAGAAGAGACAATGCTTCTCTTAATACAAGGGAATCTTCTATTTCGTGTCACTAGGAACGGCCCTGAAGACACGTCGATTTCGATGAAACTTTGGAAAATGGCGGTTCTTAGAAAACATTTGACACGTATTTAATTTGACGCGTCATCGTATATACCGGAAGGGTAAAAGTTCAAGTTGAAATAGAATTTTCGCGAATATCTTGGAAACTAGAAGAAGATAGAAAAATGGTTTAAATGGGAAAAAGTTTGCGCATTTTAATAACGAACACACTTGCGAAGACAGATTTCAAATGTCACCATTTTGTTTAAATAATATATGAAAAAATATCACTTTTTTGTTAATACGTAGCTAATATCCATCGATAATAATTGTTCCTAATGATGTCCTCGACAACATATTTCTAGACCATCAGAATCAAAGCTGTAATCAATTCCCTGTACGTTTTTTTTTAATTTCTGTTGAAAGTTTTGTCAATGCCGTTTTCGTAGGTCCAGAAAATATGTCCAATCGATAAGATGACTCTCTAACTGTAGCTACAGCATTTCTCCGCACAACTGTTTCTCCCTTGCTCCATAGATGGTAGAGATGTCAAGCAACAAGTGATCGCTTGGGGCTCTTCAGTGGTGCTAATCGCTAACTAAATTGCATGCAGTTTTTAAATATTTATTACTCACAAGACAATATCAATATGTTGCACGAAATTTTAAATAATCAAAAATTAACAGTATCTTTCAAATTACAGTAATTTAGTTGAATTCATAGCTCAAATAATTTCAAACTTAAAATAGTTTAATGAAGGGAACAAATATTGTCCAATTAAATATGTACAAAAATTTTCTAACAGCTAACTAAATTGCATATGGATTTTAAATATTTATTACTCACAAGGCAACATCAATATGTTGCACGAAATTTTAAATAATCAAAAATCAACTGTATCTTTAAAATTACAATAATTTAATTGAATTCATAGTTCAAATAATTTCAAACTTGAAATAGTTCGATGAAGGGAACAAGTATTGTTCAATTAAATATATAAAAAAATTTACTGACAGCCAAATAAATTGCATGCGTATTTTAAATATTTATTACTCACAAGGCAACATCAATATGTTGCACGATATTTCATATAATCAAAAATTGACAGTATCTATCGAATTACAATGATTTGGTTAAATTCATAGTTCAAATAATTTCAAACCTAGAATAGTTCAATGAAGGGAACAAATATTGTCCAATTAAATATATTACTTAAGATTTGATACAATACTTAATACAATATGTCAAAGTTTCTGTAATTATTTCATTTGTTCTAATCAGTCCATGCAAATCACCATTCCACTCGATGCTCTAAATCTGCAAGAAAAATGTACAATTTAAATAAAAGTCTGCGATTAATGAGTTACAAAATTGGATGTGTCGCTTCTCATCTCCTAGTGCAAATTTTCTGGAGGCGCGTGCTAATGCTATTAAAGTTTATCAGTGTGGGTGCAAGCGGAATTAAACGCTAAAGTATTCAGCTGAGCAAACTAAACGATCGTAGTAGATATCATTTGTAAACGAAATGTAAAAAATGAGCTTGAACATAAAGCACAATCGTTGCGGAATCTGCATATTTAAAATGTTATGCTCGGAATTCGACGGGAATCTTATTCATTCGCTCCATTACACCCTCCTCCCTTATTTATTCATAATTTTATGGGAATTATAATTGAAACGAATATTTCAGCGAAATGAGAACGCTGCTGTTTTTTAACGGGTGAATTTTCTTTTTTCTTTCTCTCAATCTCTTCACTTTTTAATTAGACTATAATAAAGTTTAATTTCTACCTACTATTTTAACATTTTCGTAAATCAATCGTCAAACATGAGAATTGTTAGTTATCTTTTGTACTGACAATGGATGATGACCAATCCGAAAATTCAAAAAATTCTGAAACTTTGAGAATACGTTAAGCATATGTAAACATGTATTATGCAATATATATTTATATATTTGTTACTCCCATGAATTCACTTTAACGGGTAATCTCTAAATATTCGAATATTTTTTATTTTATTGTTATGATTCGCAAACTGTACAAGATAGAAAAAACGTTTACAAACTAAAGTTATCGATCATGTAGTATATGATTGATTAATTGTTTAAACAATTGGAATAAGTTACAAACAAATAGTCGATATCTTTTTTTTTACTTTTTCATTAGATTTGAACGAATATTTTAACCAAAGGTGCCAAACTACACCTTTCGACATTCTTATTTAACACTATTTTTACCGAAGAAGGGGTTAAAGAACATTTTGTAATAATTCTTAATAAAAATTATTTTCTGCGTTCTCATATTTTCTGTGTACAGTAATTTCTCCCTAATTCGCGCTCAGATTGCGCACAAAAATGGACAATTTGGGAAGAGGATATACGATTATTCGAGCCATGCAGCTCGTTTTTACTAAAATTCGGTAAATAAAGCAAAATATCGGTAAAAATAGTGTTAAACTTTTTTCTTAATTTTCTTCAATATTCTCGAAGCTGTCATATTTAATAATTAACAACCCTCAATTTCCCAATTAATTAGTACACCGAAATATCGGTAAAAATAGTGTTGAACTTCTTTCTTAATTTTCTTCAATATTCTCGAAGCTGTTATATTTAATAATTAACAACCCTCTCAATTTCCCAATTAATTAGTACACCGAAATATCGGTAAAAATAGTGTTGAACTTCTTTCTTAATTTTCTTCAATATTCTCGAAGCTGTTATATTTAATAATTAACAACCCTCAATTTCCCAATTAATTAGTACACCGTCGTTTTCGATGTGGCACAATAGGCGTGGAGTGTCACCGCGATAGCTTCATTACCGAAAGTTTCATTCACGCGCATATGCTTGTGTTTTCATATTAAACGGTCCTGGTCGCTGTACTGCAAATAGTTAAATTACGAATTCATCATGCATAACGTAATCCAGAAACTGTGTGCTATTGAAATTTAAGGTAGGACTATTATTGAAACGCGAACAACGAGCGTGTCACGGTGACCGAAGGAATATTTGATTGGTCGTGACCTTTTCGAGATCACTTTGCAAAAAATTTGAGCGCGAAGTACGTTCGATCACGTCCGAGAATGAGACCAACGAATTCAATTTGATACAAAAACATTAAGCGCACAAGTTATTATTTTGGCTGAAACTGCATTTTTTAGTTAATTGGAAACGAAAGCGAAAGCGCGAATATATTCTTTCGATTTGAATCAATCTTCTCGCAAGAGTTTTGTACATTTGTTCAGCTTACAAAATGAACAAAAGCTTTCATTCACAGAATATCGTACGATTGTTTTAAACATTTGAGGACGATCGCCGTAATTTTAATATCGGATTGATTCAGGATTTAAGACGATACGATAGTTCCAGGATAATGTTTGTAATATTAAAAGAAAAAATTACATGAAATAACTATGTAGTTACGTTCGAAGAAAAAGATCGTAGTCAGCATACAAAAATTACCAAAAGATAAATGAATTAGTAATAAAAACGAGCAAAAATTTCCAGCCTCGTTGCAATCATAACAGGGACGTTTGCTTTTTGAAATCTTACCTATTTATAGACACATAAATAGGAGCCAGAAAAATACTTGTTAGTATCTGTGGTCACGAGCGAATTACCATAAACAAGCACCGTGAATAACGGCTATAATGAAACGGAGCAAATATCTCATGTTTTAGGAAAAAACCTTGTAGTATTTGTGTGAAGTTACATTATTACAAACACGTGTTTGCATACATCTGCATAGAGGGAACCGCGCGAGAAAAAGGACAGAGTGCGCTGGAAAAGTTGACGAATCGATGTTCTCGAACAAAACCGCGTGGTCAAATTATTCCATGAAGCATAATGGTCAAAAATGATCCGCGATGCCAAAAAGCAGCGAATAGCAAAACGGTGTTTCGTTGAAATTATTTATCGTTATTGAACGAAGTTTGCAGAATGAATACCGTGGACCGACAAACGCGTACGAAACGACGAGAAAGAAATTTGATTTTAACCATTCTTTTCCGAAAGCAACGCTCACTCTGTGTGCACAGCTTTTGAATTTATCGAAGGTTCGAGTGAAATCGTTGCATTAGAAACGTGGTTTTTAAAAGGAAGAAATCTGACTGGTCAAAGTTATTGGCTGTGAGCCTGGCTGTATTCGAATATAGCGTCGAAGATGTAAGGAATTGTTGAAAAACTGTTTTTGGTTATAAAAGAATGTTTTTGAATGTCTTTTGTAAGAATTATATTGATTTCCTTATTCTTGGTCTATTTATTTATGTAATTTTAGTTATTAATCACTCAATTATTATGCTTTATATTTCTATGTAAGTACGTAGAAAATTAATTTCAGTAGATTTTTGTCTACATTATAATTAATATTAATATAATAAATACTATTAATATTAATTATAATGATATTAATTAGTAGACAAAAAATATATATATATTAATATAATAATTAGTATCGCATTGTTATGTCAACATGTACTTGCATTATAAAAACATCAAGATCTGCGGTAATTCTATTTATCCATCTATTATAAATATTTCGTGATTGTGTCTATTGTAATAGGTTTCGTTAAAATTCTTGCAATTAAATTATTCTTTTTGTGTGTGTCCGGTATTTATAGTGTGAATATTATTTTTTTGATTGAAATGGAAATAATTCATTTTAATTATTTGTACGAGTTTATGTTATATAAATTTATGTATAATGATCTCATTTCTCAAAATGATATAAAAATGTAATGTAGGTCATGATCACTGATGCTGTAATATAATATGTTTGGAAAGTCAGTCAATATGAAAAGACTAAATATTTGAGGTAAATATGGGACGAGGCTGTTTTATTAAAATATTTTCCGAAGTCTGTTTTGATACTGACGTTCAAAATTATTCAGATTTTGTATTTATGTATACCACCCTTCATTGACTTTTTATATACAGTCAATACTCTCAATCGTTTATATATTATTTGTATAGTTAGGGAACGCGTTCTGAAACTAAATGAAAAACTTAATAGTGAGTATAAAACGTACCGATACTGATAAAATGCAAGCAAGTAAAATGTGCAAAGTATTTCATGACGAATTGCTTTTTATCTGTAATGTGCTATATTTACATATTTATCTCGTGGGACATTCTTTATTTAGTCTTTATCTTAGTCTTTGAAAAATTAATTGTGCAAAGCATTGTGGCAGCTATATATCCAAATTGATAAAAAAAAATTGAATTGCAGCGATCTAATTATAATTCATTATTAATGATCGTAAAATGTAAAAAAATACAAATAATTAATTAATATCTGCATTTTCGCAATAAGTTTTTAATCTGTCCCTAATACACCCTTGCACTTTGCAAATTAAAAGCGGAGACTTAAATGATTATAAGCAAGTTTGGTGGAAATAATTAAATACGTTATTAATTAATTTATACGTTACAATAGAAATCGTTCGAAAAATTTACAAAATATTCTGTTATAGATTCTACGAGTAATTACGATCTAAGCATTTGATTCATCGCACACGTTTTTCGATTTTATTTCAATTAATACAAATTCAATAACAATACGTTGAAGTATACATCTGAAAATTGCGACATTTTGACCAATATTCACTCAGTTAGAATCACGTGCACTTAGATTGTGGGTACAGTTAAGCAACCAAACCATTCTCTGATAATTATATTTCAATTAATTATAACGAAGGAATTATATATATATTCCATCTTCGATATCTGAATAATCATCGTTATAAACATTTCCATTTTAAATACACTGATATGATGCAAAATAGAACGACGGTGAAGAGAAAGCATTAATAGGGGTATTAATAAAGATTAAATGAAAATCATCGTTTCTTTATTAGTCTAAATTTTCAATAGTTTTGTGGTAAAGAATAGTCTCATTAAGCAATTTTTAGCAGTCTCTGAACGTTCGAAATCATTATTATTAAAATACGATTTGTTACAATGAAATAAACAAGTTTCCGTTTGATTTAAATATTTCATGTGATCTCAAACATTCTACCTCCCTAATTGGAAATTTTGTTCTGATAATCAACTTCCCACGAAAATGAAATCACTATTTTCATTCGTTTACCAGCTGTAGGATACCCAATTACTGTACCTCTCGTATTCACGATTTTTTTGCCCGTAAACGAACAACCGCGGTTAACCACATTCGAACAAATGAGGTTGCTAAAATTTTGTTTACAATGGACACAACTAACTTAATATACCTTGTCTTACAAATTGAAAATTATTTCCTCTGCAAACAAACCGATACGATCTGCTGCATTCAAGTGGGTGCCGCCAATAACATTTTCTTCAAGATCAATACCTTTGTCCTCTGCGTAACAAATTAAAAATATTATTTTATAAATTAATAAACAATAAGTCCAATAAATACTGTTCGTATCATTGTCTCGGAAAGTTGTTTTTTAAGAATTTATTTATGTACTTTACGATTTGAGAAGTTGTTTCTCGAAATGGACAGCTTGTACTGAAAGTAATTTTCTTTGTGATTAGTGTGGACAAAATTTTCATTCGTATAGCAAGTTTTAAGAAATTTCAAACACAATATTCTTCTCCAAAAATATTACTATCGAATAAATTTTGTTTGCAATCGGTATACTCAAATAAGCCATAACGAAGGGTTTGAGATACTCTACTTCAACTCGTTGAGTTTGTGGACTAAATAAACAGGCATAGTGAAATTATTTTTCTGTACAATCGGTTGAACGAAATTTTCATTTGTTTTTCAAGTTTAAAGAGATCTTAGGCATCCTACGATAGAGATTGAGAATAGTGTTTGCGTAAGAAGACAGGTACAATTAAATTAATTTTCTTTGTGATTAACATAAACCTTTTGTTCGTTTAAAATAGTTTCAGCTTTCCTATTCTGCGAACTGAGTATTTTCTCTAAACAAACATCTATAAACAAATCGATTATTTTTAAATCAATACAGCCAGATTATGATTCGTTAAATGATTCGAAAAAGATTATGATTCGTCGAATGATCGTTATTTTAATAAGTACGAAGACGTCGGAGTTAACCTAACTCAAAAGTCAAAGGTTAAAGTGAAAAATCGTCAAAATAAATCGACAAGCTTCGTGAATTTAGAATTTTCTTCTACAGAAAGAGTAAAATCAATTTGGTTTCGCAACGAATACAGTGAAATTAACATGTTGGAAGATATTATTTGGAAGATATATTATGGAAGATATTCAACAAATTTGAAAGGCCTTGTGTCGAGTTGATTCTCTGACTTGTGAAAAGTCGAAAATTCGAGAGAAAAAATACACTAACTCGTAAGTCAAAAAGTGGAGAAAGAAATCATCTTCAAACGATCACATCTTTAATAAAGATTTAGTTTAAAGTCACGAGCTTAAAATACTGTCATAAACAAACGGTAAAATCAATTTGAATTGTTATTAATAACATTAAATATTATCAATATCTAAAATAATAATGGTTAAATAATATAAATTAATATAAAATAATTTTGTAAGGGTGTTAACAAAAAAGCATTTGATTCAGTATTTTGTCAATAATGAGCATAAACTTCTGCGAGCATAAGATTTCGAAGCTACCAGAAAGATGTCAAAAAGTTATCGAACATTACATCGTTAAACAATATTTACATATTGATTTATAATTCATATAAAATCTAGCTCCTAGATCGAGAACCAAACAAAGAGATTGTTTAGTGAATTTTAACGAATCTAATCTTGCTCGAAGAGATTCAAATGTTGTCGTTCTAACAAAACAGTGAAGTCAATTTCACTCGAAATCAGTACAGTAAACTTGTCACTCGTTTAATAAGTTCGCAGATATCCCAGCTCGAATGTCACAAATTTAACCATTCGAGTCCCAAGCAGCGCGATCCCGCTGTTTGGATTTTGTGTCGAAAAGTCCCAGGGCATTTGTACGCTATGGACAATCGACAGTGCACTCTCGCAAACTGTCGAAGCAGCGCGCTCAACTTTACTAATGCACGTACATCGCACAGCTGCTTTTTTTTAAATGTAAATAATACAACTGACACATTTTGAATTTCATTGTTATGTTCTCAATAATTTTCATTGAACAAAACTGAAATATCTCTAAACTAATGGTACGCATATTAAGACAAACGTTATCGCGCTGTTCTGCATTTTTCGACCATGTGTTTTCAAAGAAAAGAAATTGTCAAATTATCTTATCGCGTCTTGTTTCGCGAGTTTCGAATTCAGTTCAGGAAAACAATAAGATCAATTTGACTTGTAATCGATACAGTAAGGTTACCATTCGCTTGGCAATTCGTAAGATCGTCTAAGCGAGAAGTCAAAAAGTTAGAAATCATCCTGAAATTATCTTACGTCAGATAAGATTTAGAAGAACCGAGAGATGCTTTGCATTTTACGAGTTTCAAATAATCTCGTAAGGAGAAAGTGAACTCGATTTAATCTTCAATTAACACCTAATCTATCCGGTTGTTCGAAACTGATTTCGTTTTGTAAATAGCACGGTGTCGAAAAAGACGCACGATTTGGTATCTTCACAATAAAAACAGGATTTCTACAAGCATAAGATCTTGAAGCTACCAGAAGGCTATTAGAAATTTATAGAACGACACATCTCGTCGGATATAATATTTCCTCTAAATATTAAAAGATTCTCTTTCATTCTCCCGCGAAAGAACGACATTACTTTCCGTATCACCTAATCGCTCCTAACTGGAAGACCGAAGACAGAATTTGTCGAAACAGTTGCATCGTCGGCGCGTTCGACGCGCCCTGTTGTACATCGAATTCGAATTTATTTTCGGGAAGCAGCGAAAAAACGATTCGGTCCGCAAACAATACGGTGTTAGATCACCATTCGCTTAGCATGCTGTAAGATAGGCGAGCCCAGAAGTCGGGGGTTAAACGAAGGAAATCGGCCTTTGAAGCTCCGCGAACTCTTCGGCGGTAAGCCGCGTCGAGCGGCGTCGAGGCGAGTCGGCACGGCCGGCTATAAAAGCCCTCTCGCACCGAGCCGTCGACGTCACACGTCGTTAGTACTCTGCACGGTGAGGAACTCCGGCGTGCCCACCTGTTATCCCAGGACGAGACCGCTCGATTATCATCCACCACGCAGGAGAAATCATAATCGACGAGCCCTTGAGCGAGCACCGCGACCGATTATCCCGCACCTGGAGCACCGGAAGTTGCGTTGTTACGATCGGCTCTCGGCGAGGGAAGTTCGACCCCGATCCGTCGTCAGGACTCCGCCGTTCCCCGCCACCTTCTTTGCGTTGTTTCTTTTTCCGGCGAGGAATTTTTTCTGTGAAGAAGACAGTTCGACTTCGCCCGGTGTATCAACCTCGGCCACCTCCCGATTCGAAAGGTAGGTGATCCAACGACGTTTCTTGTCCGTTTTCGATGTGGCTGGCCTCGGCAGGGGATAAATCGGCGAGATCGGGCGATAAACGGTGTTAAAGTTAATCGCTCCCGGGTCGTCATCAATTTTGTCAGGGCTCGATATTTCTGTTTCATGGCATAGCGCTCGCCTGGCTCGGCGGCTGTTAAGCAATCACTGGTTTCTAGATTCTCTTTACGGGATCACTTTCGTTTTCGGCGACGATTATCAGCAATTACGTTTCTGCGGGTGTATTTGTTTCCTCGCACGCCAGCGTTGTGATCGATTCGAGTCGTTGTGCTCGCTGCTGGTGATACAACTTTCTCGTGGCTGTTCGTTCGTTTTATTTTCACACTTCGATATTCTGTTCTGATCTCGGGACCTTCTGCTAACGAGAGACACAGTGTCCTCCGGTGACGAACGTGCTTTTGTTTTACAAGTACTTTCGAGCTTGAGAGCCCGCGTAGCATACGTTTGTGATGTATCTATGATATTCGGACGGGTACTCCGATGTGTATAACGAGTAAAATTCGTCGCGCGATTACTTGCGCGATAGAGCGTGCAACTGTGAAAGACCGATATGCGAGGAAACGTTGAGAATAGATGCGTGAATTTCAAGTGTTTTACTTTGTAATTCAATTACTATTCCGTTATATTTCGCTTGAAACTGGTTACAATTTCCGAGCACATTTGTCGATAGAAAATTAAAAAGATACTAATCGATTCGGCCAAGGGACGAACGTTTGAAAAATCCTACGACAAGAATTTTTGGAGTCCGAAAATTGCACAGTAATCGACGAAATGGGTTCGATTAACAATTAAATAGGACATCGAACTATGTTTTTCGTTCGTTTTGACGGAAATATATCGTAGGCGGAACAAATGGGTCGATCAAGAGGTCGCTGGATTTTTTTTTGGCTATTTTATTTACAATGTCAATCTGCATTGCGAACTCGTTCTAGACATTCAATTTACTTTTGCAGTTCGAATATGACGGAAAAGAGAGGAACAGTAACAATTAATATCCGATAAACATGTACGTGTATTTCAGCTAGAGAGAAATTCTTTGAAGCACGTTTCTCGTGTAAATGTCGAAAGGATCGTTAACGCTGTACAATTTTCGAATTTCTTAACAATTTGTACATTTTCTGACTCTCTGGCTTTGCTCTTGCTAAACAAAGTTAGGCATTCGTGACGATTATAATTTCATGCCTAGCCTGAAACAAAACATTAATACCATTTTTAAAAAAATCAATAATACTTTTAGCTATATTTTTATAATATTTTATGGAGAATGTAAATTGTAATATACAGTTAGAAGTTAATAATTTGTGTATATATATAATAGAAGTTAAATATTGTGTATATATATATATATATATATATATATATATATATATATATATATATATATATTTCAATTTTATAAATTGTGTATATTTATTTCAAAGTATAATAGAACCAGACAAGATAATATAAATTAACTATTGCAATAATTTTCGAGTTAGGTGAGGGATAATAGCGCTAATTGGAAGAACCTTTTAGAATGCTATTAAATTTTCTTAATTTCTCTATTACCCTTTCGTCTATTTAACGGTCGAGATACGGCAAGTTTTAACGTTTCCGGAATAGTGCCAGGGACAGCTGAAATTTTACCATTTTAAGGCGGATATTGGGGAACGAGATTAGGCGAACGGCCGGTCGTTTTATTTATCTATAGCTTTCCTTGATCGACCAAGGTGGTTTCAAGTGGAAGATGTACCTATACGCTGCACGAATGATTCGTGCCCGCGGGGCTCGTCGTTTGTCATTCGAGCGGCCAAAATCGTAGCAACATTGAGTGCATGTAATTAGTGTACTTTGAACTTCGAGCGTTTACGGTGTTAGGTCAGTGTGCACGGAAAGTTAATTTCGCGACCTCCCAACTCCGTTTATAACTGAAAATTGTGACATAAGATAGACACTTAATCGACTTCGCTAAACTAAGATAATTATATTAACTGGTTTATTCGAACCCAAAAGCGTTGTATTGTCAAATTTTGAAAGATCTGTAGAGAAAACTGTAGAAAATAGAGATAGTCGTTGGAGTGCGTATTTTTCGACGCGTTCGAAGTAATTGTTAAACATTATTGAATACAAGATACATGTACAAGATACAGTGAAGAAGCAGAAATCGGACTAGAAGATAGCGTAAAGTTGCGACTGGACTTGCGGACGTTTATGCAAATATCCATTTTCATTTAGAGCTTGACGAGAATGAAATACGGTGCAGAAATATCTGTCATCGACGAAAAAAATTCCTCCTGGTAAAAACAAAATTAACAGGATTTCTACCGTTTTGGGAATTTCCATACCTCATAAATGCATAAAGATCCGCAGTCTGGTTATGATCAATGATTCATCAGAATCAAGCAAAGACAATTCGCTCGAAGGAGTTGGAATCGTGGAATTTCACGTTGATCCGTAGATACCTCCATCTTTATCTGCAATTACAAAGTTAATCTTGTAAGTGAACTTTCCAAAGCCCTCGAGCTTTCATATAGCAAAGGAACGGTAATAAACGACACGACACTTTCGAAGACACGGAATTGAATCTGACGACATTATTACTTGCGATTTCATTTCTTATATGTGTATCTATACATATATATACATTTATTTATTTCTTATACTTTCATATAGCAATGGAACGGTAATAAACGACACGACACTTTCGAAAACACGGAATTGAATCTGACGGCATTATTACTTGCGATTTCATTTCTTATATGTGTATCTATACATATATATACATTTATTTATTTCTAATACTTTCATATAGCAATGGAACGGTAATAAACGACACGACACTTTCGAAGACACGGAATTGAATCTGACGACATTATTACTTACGATTTCATTTCTTATATGTGTATCTATACATATATATATATACATTTATTTATTTCTTATACATTCGATTAGATAAGTTTATATATATTAATTACGTAAACGCTGTCACGTTACTTTTCTATCGGCTTGTTGAAACTTATCTAATCGAATAAAACCGTTTAGCTTGAAGTACCTTCAAGTGTCGTTGAAGTACCGAGCTGCAACAGTATAAAATATAATGATGCAACAACTTCAAAATAGCGAAAGCGGGATTCTATTTAATTCCTACTTCTTAAAATTTGTTTATTCAACACGAGTAAGAAGTTCGTATTCTCATCTTTGCTTTCAAGAATGCATTTATTCAGCCCAAACTATAAAGTGACCGTTTCATTTTTTACCGTGAAAGTGTGCAATACAGAAATTTGCATGATTAAAAGCAATAGAACAATTTCGTGCAACTTCCGACAAGATAACAACCATATGATGCAGAAGTCGCTTGACTATCATTCTTTTGAAGTAATCGATAAAGAGTATAAGATTCCGGAATTTCGTACACAATGTCGTAAACGTCGAACTTTCCTGTTTATACAAGCACTTCAAGCATTTATCAATCGTGCAGAAGCTGCACGATTATGCTAGTACCAGAGCAATCGATAACAGCGCGAATTGTCTAACTTTTCCTGTTGATAAATATTTCTCAGTTCGTTAACGAATGGAATTTGTTCACCGAACCGCAATTAACACTCGAGTTTATGGATCACTATTGTAATTCCTTGTAAAATGATGAGTTATGCTCGAAATATGAAATTTTATGCGCTCGCCCGAGTGAGGAACTATGCCCTTTGAACCTATGCCCTTTCACTTTTGGTAATTTACCGCTACTTTCTGATCCCATTGACGAGTGACTCACCGAATGATTTTGCGTCTAGTGCCATAGAATAGAAACTATGGGGCCCCCGAACGACACGTCACGTGTGTATACTCGGCAAAATTATTTGATTTCCCGTTTTAGTATCTTACTTCAGCAGGCTTTACACTCCCATGCCCGCTAATTAACGCGAGAGGTTAACGATCAACCGTGCGGAGTCTTCGCGTGATATCGCGTTGCGTGCTTAAAAGAAAGAAATCTTAGTGCACCGTGAATAATAAATTAAGCCAACTTAGGCTCGTCACATTAAGTTGCTTCTACACCGGATTCTAATTTCGAGAAAGGCGGCGACAACTGTCGTTTCTCATCTCACTCTCTCTCTCTTTCTCTCTCTCTTGCGCGTGCTCTCTCTCTCTCTCTCTCTCTCTCTCTCTCTCTTTCTCCCCCTCTCTGCCCTGTTATCGCGCTTCTAGATTGCCAATTATAAGATTGGATTCTCCACTCGTGTCGGCACGATGCACGCCAATTATTTCCTCGTCTTTTTTTAAACAAATAATCGATGACACGTGGTTTCCCTGTACTTTCTAGAATAGCACTATCGTGCGAACCGGTATTGTGACGTGTGTTTTGTGAAACTTTCAAGCTCCAACACCGTTCGCGAATACTCGAATACTTTTTAGCAAGTTCCCGCAACGTTTCGTGTTCAGCTCGACTGTCTCAATTTCTCTCCAAATTCGCCAACAATTTCTGAAAAATTTTGCCCTGTTCATCGATCCTCAAAAAATTTGCCTGCTTTATGCATTTATGCTGTTGTACTCGGGTTTGTGAAACGCAAGAAAATACGCATATTAACGAGACATAATTGTGTTTTACAAAATTAATAATTAACGGAATTAAAATGAATTCCTCTTTTCTCCAGATATCTCCATGGAGCGATTAATTATTATAATTATAATTCTTCATAAAAATTCGTTCGACACGTGAATAAATTCCATTCTACTTATAAACGAGGAAGAATACGAAGTTTTTGCTTGATCTTAAAACGGTTGAGTTTGCAACCGGATGAAAGGATGAAGGTTAATTATAATGAAACTGAATCGTGTAATCTGTTCGTAAACTCTATGAGTTGCTGGCTTTATCTGATTTTGACACAACTCGGGTAAGAGTGCAGCACTAAAACAATAAAGATTTCGTATGCGCGTAAGGAATCGACTTGCGGAAATACACGGCGTGATTCATGATTTTTAATAAGATAAGCAATTATGCGGTTACGTGTGCCCGATTCGTTAAGTAAAATGAATTTGTTGAGATCCATGGGAATCGGTGGAGCTGTAAGAGAAAAGTTGCGTAAAATGTTGGCTCGAACTATTCCCGTTTCATTCGCGTGACGGTTCTAACAGTATGAATGTTTTATGCGAAACTGAAACGTCGAGCAAAGTGTGTTGCTCTCAGGCATCAACAGAAAACAGTGCTTTTACAATTTTACTCTTAATGGAAAACAAACATTTTCCCGAAGAAAACGAATCAAAAAATGATACGGTTGCAAAATGAAAATTAAACACGTTCTCGTATCGTTTCCTTTACATGTGTTTCGTTGTAAAACATTTATGCATCTTCGCGGAAGATATTATTATAATAGTAAACATAATTTTGCATTGCATCATTATTTTTCAATCGGAATTAATAAAATAATGTAAATAAAATATCTTCGCAAGATGCTGTTTGTTAAATACACAGAGATTCGAATATTTTTTGAAGTGTTCGATTAGAAAATTATTATGCTAATTAATCAGTATGAGAATGTGAATCAAATTCTTGGATGTAACTTATAATGTTCAAATGGCTTTCGATTCAGCTGAATCTTTAAAAACGACGAGTTAATTAATTTCTGCCGAGAAGTTCACAAAACGTAATAATAAGATCGTCCATATAAAAACAGCTTGAAACACTAAATAGAGAAATTCAATCGCTACTTCGTATCTGCTCCAGCAGATGATGATTTCTAAAAGGCGTTATTAAGAGATCCGCGATCTAATAATATCGAAGGAGAATCCTCGAGGCGTTAAATCACGTTTAGTGTACTATTTGCGGAAGAATTAAAAACATCATTACGCGCGGAGTTATCAACGTTCGGTTCGCGCAATATTGCGTGAAGATGTAACATCGGTTTGATAGCGTGCAATCGAAACAATGATGATTCAGTAAAGTAAACCGGCCGATCTCGCGAGTCACGTTTATCGTAAATAGATCTTTCCTTCCTCTCGGCGATTGGATAGAGGCCCAATGGGACCCGTGGACTTGCCCGCGTGCCCTTATGGACATCGAGTACAATTGGATTGTCCTGTATTGTTCCGCAAAATCGTCCGTACCGCAATCGTACATCTGATTCGAAGGCGTTGGCGGCTTTGCACCTTCGATACCGGTCTCTTTTTTATGCCCGCCATCTTGATTCTTCTCGCCGCCTTGCATGCAAATGTCGCGGGGAAATCTGCGGTAGAAAATCGAATAACGCAAGTGTTCGTCTGTCAGAAAACGTGAAAAAGGAACGCAATTTATTATTTATCAGACTGGAAAAATAATTTCGATCACGATCCATTAACAGCGAACACGATTTTAATTTTTCGCCACGAAATCGCTGGCTGGTTTGATTCGTTGTGCAGATGCGTCCTGAGAATTAGATTAAAAAGAATATAAAGAGAGAAACAAAATTTTTTTTTAATTTAAAACTTGTTTAAATTTAGTCTTTTCTGCTAAATTTTACAAAATGTTTATTACGATCGTTATTGCTATAACGAATCTTATCTTCTCTACTATTATATTATGAAACAAGTTGTTCTAATTTTGTGTGTCTTTTGTGAATCTCGCGCGGGGCAGATAACATTCTATTAATAGAATATATCGAACTTTGTTTCTTAATTACTATACTGCGCATTTTAGGCGTTCATGACAAAAAAATGTGTTGATCAAATACGAAATAGACGAAATATTTTCAAAAATATAGAAATATTAATGCATTATTTTTAACTTATTCAAATTTCTAAGAAACGAGTTAAAATAGCTTGTAATTAGTGCAGACATTTTTATATTACATAAAAATTCAAACGTTAAGATAGAAAAGTTTCGTGTGAAGAGAGAGAGAGAGAGAGAGAGAGAGAGAGAGAGAGAGAGAGAGAAAGAGTAGCATCCGATATTTGATGTGGTCTGTGCCCATCATAAACAGAAAGTTGAAGGGGAAGCATGGAAGGATTTACAAGTATCACGTTTTGTGATTCCACGAAGCGTACACGGGGTCTTATGGGGATCTTAATACGTCATAAAGAGGAAGTTATTCGCTACTGTTTCAAAAGTTCACCAAATCCCCCGTATCTTCGAGCATATAAATCGAATATTGCTCGATCGGACCCTCACGTATGACACATCTGGTTTGTCTCTCTTAATACTTTGTTGATCGCTGTCACGTATTTATACACGCGAATCTCCTTGATCAATTAGATTACTTCGTACCAAGTCTTCCTAATTGGAGGTCCACGATCGGAATTAATTATTAGTCATAATTATCTACTATCCTCTTTAGACTTCTGGATTTTATGCATTTGTAGCGTTTTTGATCCTGTTGTGTTTGAAGAAAACGTTTTCAGGAAAAATGTTCGAGGAAATATAATAACAAAGAAATCGAAGAAATATAAAATTTATAATAGAGTAAAGCAGTTTTTGTATTAAACTGTGATATTGTGTTGCATTCCAATTGTACTCAATTAACAACATGACAAACTGTATTATTTCATACTGTTTTGTTACATTGAATGAAATAGAAGAGTTATTTCTAATAAATCACTGTAACGATCTTTGCGATCATAAATAATAGAATCTCTTCTATTTCAATATTGCACGTATTAATTTCCTTTAACGAATTTGAATGCAACTAGCACCGACCAAAAATTAGTAGTATATCCCATGATCATCACAGAGAAGTGAACAAGTTTCCGAGTGATTAAAAGCGTTCCTCCGTGTTTTTAATTAATTTAACAGGATAACGTGCAAATTAACTGTGTCAGACATCCATCAAAAAAGTATTTCGCTCTCCCAATATGGAATACTGGATTTAACAGCTGCGGAGTGATTAACAGTTCACTGCTTCAAACCTAATTAGTACCTGGTTGAGGTCTACAAAGGGAACCAGACCAATTTTGTGTGAAACGAACCGTTAAAATGTTAATAAGGAAAGGAGGAACTTTAATTGCCAGCCCCTCTTGCTTTTTCACTTGTTGAATGATAATTATGAAAATTATATGAAAATTATTATTTTAGACACTCATGAAAATAATTTGATTATAACACTTAATATCAAATATTTATAGCAATCATTGTTACAATACTTTTCTTCAAGCAGAAGAAAATCTGCTGAAGCAGTTTTCTCTTATGTACCTTCGGTCCACTCTACGTATCTTAATTGACAGCGATCATCAGTAATTAATGGACTAAATGATTTGTTCAATGAATCATTTTCATTGGAAAATTAATGTAATTTTAGAGACTTGTATAAACGTTGGTAAATAACGAAGAGTAAATTGTAAAAAGTAAGTTGTAAAACTGACGGGAATCAGAAGAAGAAGAAGAGGCACGTGACGTATATAAAACTCGCAATTTAATTAATACGATCCGCGGCGGGAGTAGTTATTTCCGGCTTAACTAAATAAAAGGAGTCGTCGACGGCAGTGGCGCGTAATTCGAATACGGCACCGAATTCCAAGAGCACCCGTCAAGCAGTCGACAAGTGCTGTAACTCCAAATGTAATCGGAAGCCTGACTCTTATTTTCCATCAAGTTTACTTCCGCCTGGTCGAAATTGAAGAATTTTTCGAGCTCGCGATAAATACCTCGGGAAACTCGGGGTTTCCTTGGACAGCATGCCACCCGAGGACGATATATACGTCTCACGGAGCAGATTACTAAACTGATCTCAGTTTCGTACGGAATCTCTTCTCATGAAACTTGATTCAGTTTTCGAAGCGTTAAACTCGACACTAAATCGGGCGCCGCTCGCCGTTTTCGATTCTTCTATTTGTCCAAAATCAGATATATATGCCAATAAATTTTCTAAAATAAGAAACGAATCGATTGAAAATTTATTAACAAATAATTACTACTTATCCGTAGACAAGGAAACTTCGATCTGAAAATCTTTAACCCTCGAACTAACCCCGGCTACACCATAAAATTCTTAAATTGTCCGCAAACGTGTATATAAAAACTAAAACATCGAGGTTATATGTTATTACATAACCTATAAATATGTTTTATGGGTAAATCAACGTTTTATGTATCAAACGTCTAAATAAATACTAAAACATTGAGATGCAGACAAATTAAAAATTATATACATATAAAATACTGGTGTTCTTGGATTCTTTTAAAATTTTAATCGTTTTATATTTCACACACTCGTGTTTGTTATAAATACACAACGTTCGTAGTCTGGTCATATGTATATAATAAAACGGTGCATGATTTTTATAAATAAGGTAGCTGAATAAGTAAAGTCAAATGAGAATAAATATTTGGAACATTAATATCCACCTTATATATTGCACTATAAATATAAATATAACGTGTTAAAACATTTAGAATATAGATTTGCTCCAATTAGAAATAAAATGAATGAAAATAGAGTGGATCTCGGAATAGGAAAGTGAAGGTTAAACCGTCTAGCAATAAAAAAAACCCTTTTCGAAGTAGAGTATGACACATAGTTCTTCTGCAATACATTTCCGTTATGATCATTATAGAAAGCGAATAATTGTCGTAATAAAATATAAACATTTACGAACAGTCACACACTTGGGCTAGTGTTGAAATAATTTATAGAACCGAATTCTCGACACCTGTTTTAGCTGTTCTTGTCACGAATCCTATCTTCTAGGGGATGATATTGATTTCCATTCGCACGATAATCCCTTGTCCTCCATTTCGTACGAAAGACACCGTGTTTCATCCACAACGATAAGGTTACCGTAAAAGTTATCTCGATCGTTCCTTCGAAAATTAATATTGGGTTGGCAACCAAGTAATTGCCGATTTGTTCGATGAAATAAAAAATTCTTTTTTACTTGGAACGAAGTTTAATCTGTAATGTATTTTCCATTTTGTTCGATGACCTTTTGCCATCTCTCTGACAACTTGAAAATTCCACGCTCGTAGAAAGTCTGATCCTTTTCGGCCAAAAACTGAGGTAAGTGAGATTTTACGGCGTCATCGTCATTAAAAGTTGTATCACGAAGGGAGTTGTCCAGGGATCGAGATAAGTGGTAATCCGATGGCGCGAGATCAGGGCTATATGCTGGGTGTAACAACAATTCCCAAGCAATATCCATCAATTTTTGCCGAGTGGACAAAGACGTGTGCGGCCTAGCATTGTCCTGCTGGAAAATGACACCTTCACGATTGACCAATTCTGGTCGCTTTTACTTGACCGCTGCATTCAATTTGTCCAGTTGCTAACATTCACGGATAATAAAAAATAACATAATAATAATAATAATAATTTTGTAATATAACATTTAATATCATAAATATTATGATAGATATCATAAATTAGATATCATAAAAATGGGAGTGAGAGACATCTATAACTGAAGTCGGCAATTACTTAGTTGCCAACCCAATATTATTACATTCTTTCTAATATCAATTTTTCTCGACGCCGAAAATACACCAATAAAATTGTTTCGCACAAATTACTTTACGCCCGCCGCAGCTTTGTTTTTAGAAAAGAAAGAGAACAGAAATATTGGAATGCTCGAAATCGACGACGAAAGAGTTCTGGATTTCTTTATCTATCTTAAAAGAACCGTTTCCTTTGTGTCAGAGTGACAAATTTACAGAGATATTTCCGGCACGATGAAAAACATTCTGGACAACTGTTTCTGACAAACTACCACCACGCAACCCCACTTCTCAGAATTTTTCACAGATTACTGTTACTATACACAGCAGATACTCTCAGGTATAAATCCGCTGTCAACATGTGTACGAACGGTTTTAAAACTTTTCTGTGCTCAAGATCTTTCGCATTTTACACTTTAAAAACACAAATCAATGTAAGAGTTATAACGATGACTAGAAAAAAAAAATGAATATTCATAATAATTTATGAATTCTCCAACGTGGTGATTTGAATATAGTAAGAAAAAATATAATAAAATGCATAGTATTGGTATCTCCCCCAGTGACTGTAGCTTGACTATGCATCGACCATTTTCAATGAAGTTTTTCTATATGCATATAAATTACCGAGATCTACATGCATTTTTTAAATATTCGTTCCAGGTACAGAGAAAAAAGTTAAAAAACGAGAGCTTTTTTTGGCATGCCAAGTAATATCAGAATTAAAAATAGAAATATTTCAGTCATCGTTAGACCGCGGATTTTTATGCAAAATAAAAACGTTGTGCGTCACTCGTAAGATACAGAAGCCGAATAAATCATCCTTTCTCTCGTTAATGATTTTAATAGTTAGAAAATGACATTTTTGGTATTCCTATAGATCATTTTTATTTTTTCACCGTTTAAAATGTCACGTAGTCAATTTTGTAATAAACGCATAAAATCCGCAGTCTAATCATTGCACAATATATACAACTAGATCCTTTAACAGTTAAAAAAAAAAATCCAGTCACTTAGCGTAGTTTCAAAAGAAAAAGAACAGTTACTGCGTTTTAAAAGGTGTTCGAATCCCCTTTTGCCAGGGATTGCAGTAAACTTGTGCCAGGACAACCGATCACCTTCGAAAGAGTTGAATATCTTTGTCATTACGAAATGTAGGTGAAAGTTTGCCAGCGTCGGCGTTAATCCGATTTCTTTCGAAACGAAATCCCAACCCGGATCGCCGGTAATCGGGAACCCGTCGAAACTTTGGAAGCGCGGAACGCAGCCGATCGATTTTCCATTGGGCCGCGCGCGCGGGTAACGCTTCTCGAGATCTCGCCTCGTCCGCGTGCAGAAGTATCGGCGATTGTTCTGCCCCGACAATGGTGCCGTTGACGGCTCGCTTTAACAAAATTATCGCGAGCCGCGTAGTAGTCGCGAACGGGATTAACTTCGACTCGGTAATGTTGCGGGTCAACGAGCGGCTCGTGAAATTCCCACGGATCGGCCGCGGACCCATCGATCGGCACCCGTGAAAACTCTCGTCGGTGTCCCCCGGCGCGCGCCCATAAATAAATCATGAGTCGAATGATTAATACACCCGGCTGCTGCCATGCCGCCCGCTCCTTTTCAAGAACAAGGAACTCCACCCTCGCTGTTTTCCTTCAGCCTGTTGCTGCTCGGCATTTCACCGTAACGACGGGACTCGCTTATGTAGCAATCTACCGCGATCCACGGAGTTCCAGGGAAAGCGATCATAGTATTCTACCATCTGATTTTTCAACGAATGTCGGATTTACCAAAAATTATTGAAAATCGTTTTTAAACGTTAGAATTTTTGCTAGCCTTTTGTCGTCTGTTTTCGATACGTGAATAATTCATTTTGTTCTTCTATTCCAGGGGTGTCAAACTCAAAAGCTAACTTGGGCCAAATAAACAATGCTTAACTTTAGGTGGGATGCAAAAAAAAGTGCAGTAAATATGAAAGCTCACAGAATGAAAATATATTGACAAAAATTATTTCATTAGTACAAAGTACAGTTCCTTTCTACTCTGTCTGTATTTTACTTACTTATAATTTATTTTTCAAAAATATCTACGAAGGATTATGGAATTAGAATATATTCACAAAAATTATTCTCACAAAAACAATGGAGCATTAATTTCGTATTTCGTTAGTGCTTTATCATGTTTTGTGTTCGTCATGTTTTATACAAACTTTAGTTAGTACATAGTGTAGATGGAACTTGCTAATCAATTTCGACTAGATGAAAGAATAATGGAAAGTTTTGCAACCTCTTTTTTGACATAAATACAGATTTGTAGATTGACAATTTTTAGTGCAACAACATAGTAAAAATCCATTTTTCCGGGACAATATCTATCAAAACCCAATAGTTCAGTGAAATGAAGTATTTCAGTTGATTGGAAAAATAACTATCTATTTTTCGCTGAATCATTTTCTTGTTGCTCTATTTTTGAGCTTCGCTAAAGTTAAAACAAAAAAGTTACGCCTGACGGCTTGTAAACCACAATGTGTGTGCGCACAATGCGCTGCTACGAATCGTATAACCGACGCATGAATGATTCCATATGCAAAAAGGAATTGAAAGCACAGACATTTTGCGGGCCAGCTACAAATTCCGGGAAAATTCAATTCGAAGACAGAACCGTAAAAATATTTCGGAAACGTTATTTGCTCAATTGTTCGAATATTGAATAGATTCGCAGCCTAACAAAAGATCGCGCAGTGATTTGAACAGGAAACGTTTCATGACCAAAATTCTTAGATTGAAAAAAAGTTCGTTTCAGTATAAACTGAGAACTCTTCGAAGCTCCAAATTAAAAACTTTATTTGTTTCAGATAATTCCGTGCTGCAATACGGTGTTCTAAATATAGAATCATAAATTTAAACGCTTTACACACGGTTTTGAATTCAAAATTATATTATAATTTTAATTATTTTTTATTAATAATTATATATAAATGAGTGATTCCTGAGACCATTTGAAATAACTTTTTTCTTAGCGCAAATGCAATCCGTGGCTTCGTTTGCGAGTTATTAACGAAAAACAGTGACCAATGAGAGGCGAGCTAGGCTGGCGCGAGGTGCCGGTGCGCCGAGGCGCTGGTGTCTCGCGCCAGCCGAGCTCGCCTCTCATTGGTCATTGTTTTTCGTTAATAACTCTTAAACAAAGCCGCGGATTGCATTTGCGCTAAGGACAAAGTTACTTCAAATGATCTCAGGAACCTTTCATTTCCTGGAAGTAACATAATTTCGGGACACTCTGTATATTAGTTGGTGCACTTGAAGTATTGAATCTAGTTTCAAACATTTTTACAATCCATATACAAATAGCGTCAAATTTATAACAATTCAAACTTTGGAAAAGTTCTAACCTGTTGCTAAAAACAGAATATCAAGTTTAGACACAACTTTTGCAACCTTCGTGTGTGAAATAATTTTCGTAAATAAACGAGCATTCGAGCGGTGAACGCGCCCGTCATTACGCTCGTATCAAATTTCAACAGATCATTATTTTGCAGACATTTCCAATGATCTAGCAAAAAATGTTTTGAACAAAAGTTGGTCAATATTCACGTTTCTACGAATCAGAATATAAAAACTTGCAGAAAGAAATTTTCTCCATAGAAAATGCTGGTCAACTCGATTTTTTATAAATGGTAATATTTATTTTTGGCTTCATAATATTCTAGCTGGTGTCAACACGAATTCACGGACCTATTACACCAGGGGTGTCAAACTCAAAAGCTAACTTGTGCCAAATAAACAATGCTTAACTTTAGGTGGGCCGCAAAATATATTTTTATTTTAACTAGTACATTGTAATAAACACATATATAAAGTTAAATTATTGTTTACGTCCTGATACTTGACATCAAAAATGTTCATCTCGGGCCGCGAGTTTGACACCCCTGTATTACACTATACATATAACCATAACCGTTGAAGCAACGCTAAAATCATTTTGATCGCAGAAAGCGAATTCCCAGACCATTGTGGATCGTGACGAACTGCACATTTTAATATTTCCCCGCATTGACTAGAATTTGAATATCATGCATGGAAACGAGACGGCCGTGAAATAGTTTCGACGCAACGTGGACGAACGATTCAAAATTTCGAATAAAAATCGCGGGGCACGGCGATATTTGAAAATTCCATGCATTGTTGGTTTCAACGGCCTCTTTAAAATCGTTAAGTAGATTAAACACGAGAATTTCGGTCTATATTAATGGAACGTTTCGCGCGCCAGCCTCCTCTTCCTTGATACAGATATTTTCTGTCTTGTTCAGCGACACTCTAAAATCGACTGGTGCCGCACACAGAACCGCAGTGGTTTAATGAGAACGAATCAACAGGCGGCCGGGGCAGATAGGGTCGTAAAAACAGAATGAAGAGAATACTACGGCTGTCGCGCTCCTACAAATGTCATTTAATAACTGCGCTTTCTCGCTTTATTGGCTCGAGAGAATAACCGCCGGGAAAAATTCAGTGGGGCAAGAGACATCCAAAAGCGGTAAAACACATTTCCCAATTGAAATCGTGTATTTATGTTCAACTTTTTGATGGTGCACGATAAGGCATTATACAGGGTGTCCCAGGTTTTAATGTTCAAACTTTGTCAGTACATTCTATGGCACAAAGTAAGAAAATCAATGTATTTAATTCTTTAAAGCATAAATATTTTCATCTGCGTATTTGTGTGTTTGTGTATGTGTAATTCCATAATTGCAAATCAATTTTCAAACTAACTTTCGCATGATTATCGAAAGAAAATTAACGTCCCTTGTGGTAGGAGCTCTTGCGAATGCTTAGAAAATGAATCATAATGTCGAATCGAATGAAGTTTATGCGGTTTAGAATTGTACAGGGTGTCCTACAGGTTTTAATGTTCAAACTTTGTCAGTACATTCTATGGCACAAAGTAAGAAAAAAATGTTACGTGAACACAGATCATATAGAGCTTTATTAAGAAGTTATAACAAAAATTCAGAATAGGAATAGTAATCGACTAAAGAAGAAATAAAAAATAAAAAAAAATCTTCGATCGATGTCAATCATGTATTGTCAACAACGATTATTAATACATTTCGAAATGTATTAATAAACACAGCTAACATAAACGCACGGCATCTGCTGATCTATTCAAGCGAATGCTCGCAGTAACAGCGAGTTGATTACTATTCCTATTCTGAATTTTTCTTATAATTTCTTAATAAAGCTCTATATGGCCTATGTTTACATAACATTTTCTTCTTACTTTGTGCCATAGAATACGCTAACAAAGTTTGAACATTAAAACCTGGAACACCCTGTATATGTGTGTTTAGGAACATCGAATAAATAATAAAAGTCATCTTATTAAATAACAATCAGTTAAATATACATTCAGATGTGTGAAATCAACTTATCGTCGTTAACAACTAATTTACATGTAATGTAAATTAATCGATAACTAATTGAGAACAACTTAACATCAATTTAAAACGTTAAATTAACAACCAATCAAAAACAAATTTTTAGGCTTTATAATTAGATATTATCTTATTAACATAAGACATGTAATAAAATTATTTTTTTAATAGCTCTTATAAATAACAATATAAGTTAGATAATACAAATATTACATATAGGAGAATAAATATTCAATGTATAATGTAAATAAATTTTGATAACATGTATTTCCAATACCGTGAATCATTTTCGTAAGAAACTTCTGTAACATGCAGTGACGTCAATAATTATAGAAATCCCTGTAACTACTCCGATAGCAACTAATTTCGTTTGCATATTAAAATTAACACTTTATCCTACACAACAAGGTAATAAATCATCAAAATTAATACTGTCAAAACGAAATTTAGCAGAATTCAAATACACGCCTAGTACTTTATCTCCATCAGCAAATAGTTAATTGAAGAAAATAACGCTGTAAATGACAATTTTATATTTCAATCAATTCGCTGCGGGCATCTTGATTGCGTGTGTTTTCTTCATAATTTTAAGGACGTTTATGCGACGTTTTACCGTTTTTCCGGGAGTTCGCATTTAGGACGCAGTTTGCTAAAATTGATTTTTAAGATATAGTTATCCGAACTGTGACTTGTGACATCGAAACGTGTCAGACAGCAAGATTGTAACGCGTCCATTAGTCGGCTATTCCGAAATTAGACGTAACAAATAGAGCTGAAATAATTCGTGTTGCTCGGCAGCGGACGGACTTGGACGAGGAACGTTGTCGAACCGCCACATTATTATCCTGGATAATCGAATAGATTAGCCGTGTTACGATCGACTAACTAGTTCCCTTGATAGACCGAGGGGATTAATCTCGCGCGAACGACTGCGACGCTCCGCGTCGGTGTCGCAGAATTTATCATCGGCATAAATCATGCGAGAAATGAACTCCGCGCGTACTCGAAGAATTGAATGGAGGCACAGACGGCCTCGATAAGAACGCGTAAAATTAGAAGCAATTACGCGACCGTTGATTGAGACGCATCACATTATCACGGCGGCCGGCGCCGAGGAGCTTCAATCGCTATCGCGAGCTCATTGTGGAAGCTCGGCCACCGATACATCGGATTGTTCAATAATAGTTGCATATAATAGTTGTTATATATATATATATATTATATTATATTATATTATATTATATTATATATATATTATATTATATTATATTATATTATATATATATTATATTATATTATATTATATTATATTATATTATATATATATATATATATTATATTATATTATATTATATATATATATATATTATATTATATTATATTATATTATATATATATATATTATATTATATTATATTATATATATATATATATTATATTATATTATATTATATTATATTTTATATATATATATATATATATATATATCAATAATAGTTGTTATCGCGTCCTTGCTTGATTACCATTTTCCTGGCCACCCCGTTACGTTCTCGTCCGGTTCTTGCTGAAATTTTCCCATTCATCGTGCCAGACCATTTCTTCTCTACGCCTCAACCTTAACCTTAACCTACTCCCTGTCCGTCCGCGTTTTCCATACTGCCCTCCAACTACCTTATCACTCCTCGTTCACTAATACATCTTTCCCCGTTATCGCCGGTCTCGTACCTTTTGTCCCTCTTTCTCTATCATTCGCGCGATTTACGCTCGAGGGACAATATCGGATAAACGCTTTGTGCATCGTATTCGTGTTAAACAGCGACACGAATCGTTTAGCTGTCACCAATGTTTTCATGAATTAGACGATCGGAAGAAATTTTTGTTTGTTAACATTGTTAATGGCCGCTCGTACAACATGCGTGTGATGCTTTAATAATTATGTAGGTGATTGCTTTAATAATTATCACACAAAGGAAATTGTTAAATTTGTTGTATTAAATGTGTTGTTATTTTTGTTATTTTCGTTTTATGTGTATGATCGCACATGTTGAATTATTTCATGAATTCACATAAATATATATATAAATATATATATATAAAAATATAAATATATATTTATATAAAAATAAAATATATAAATATATATAAAAATATATATAGAGAGAGAGAGAAATAAATATATATAAAAATAAATAAATATATATATAAATATTTCCGGCACCTGGCGACGTTTGACTATATAAACGTGCGGACATTAAAGTGTTAACGAGGATGACAGAATGTCTCTTGGATTCAATTATAAAAGGCAAATTTTGTTTTTTATTAAGAAATGTGTTACTGTCTAAAGTAATAAAACTATTGCACGAAATAGCCAAAACTGAAAAGAATTTCGAGTTTCGGTGTACCAAAGTGACCATTCCGATTAGAAACATAGCGATCTCTCGGATTGTCCAGCATAATCTCAAGAAAATTAACATCAAGCATACGACAATTAATGTTACGATTCCTCCATTCACACGATTCCTCTTGGAGCTAACAATTCTTATCGCTTTCTGTTTTTCGGGTGCCTAGGCTACGTCAGCCACTGCAATCTCCCTATTTTATCTGCAGAGCTGGGTAATATTTATAGAGGAAATATTTGAAATACTATTTTATGTGTAATAGACTCTTCACAATTCAAATAAAATATTGTTTCGAATTTGGCAGAAAATTATTTCAATAAATACAATACTGCGAAGTGTGAAATCGATATTTTATTTTGATAATGTAGAACGTAAAATAGAGTTAACTTAAAGTTGAAGCATGATAATAAATATTTTACTTTCTTAATTTGAAACATAAACTCGAGTATCTTTTATTTTAATAACATGAAACATAAGATAGAGTACTTCTCACAGTTCTTAACCTGAAAATAAATTGTAAAAATGATCAACGTAACGTAAAACGAGATAACGTAAAATATTGTAGTATTTGTAAATGAAATTTGTTGGCTTTTTTAAATACAGTCATTCGCATGCAACAAAATGCATCTTTTATGTACGTTTATAATGCAGAGGAAAAGTAATGTACTTCGTTCGTTTTAGAACAAATTAATTATATTTTAAACTATGAATTAGTAAAATAAAAATGTTTGTGTGTTTTTCAAATAAAATACTATTTGAAATATTATCCTATATATATCAAACATATATAGATAGATAGATAAACAGACCTGCGTAAAATAATATTTCAAATGGCAAATAGTAAAGAGATATTTTATTTTAAAATATGCATGTATTTTTAAGAATATAATATTTTGTTCGTTGGTAGATAATATTATATATAATATATTTATATATATATATATTATAATATAATATATATAATATTATAATATTAATATTATATATAAATAATATATATATATTAATAATATTATAATAATATTATAATAATATATATATATATATATATATATATATATATATATATATATATAATATTATAATATTATATTATATATATTATTTTTAAATATGCATGTATTTTTATAAGAATATAATATCTTGTTCGTTGGTAGATAATATTATATATATATAATATTATCTATCAACGAACAAAATATTATATTCTTAAAAATACATGCATATTTAAAAATAAAATATCTCTTTACTATTTGCCATTTGAAATACTATTTTACCCAGGTCTGTTTATCTGTTGAGACTTGAGACCCTAATCCCAGCTGCCCTCTTCTGTATCTGTTTGTACCTCTCCTCTCTCTTCGTAACACCTCGTTCTCGTCAGACGATTTCTTCCTACGTTTTAGTTTCTCCTCGAACCGAGTAGCCCTTCTGCCAACCATTGTCATCACCTTGTTCCTCCTCATTCCTTCCACCCTCGTCGCATACCCTAGCGTCCTTCAATCTAAAGCCATTGTCCATCTGAAAAATTGCACTTACATGCTTGTCAACTCCTACCACCGCTTCACTTCGTCGCCCACGCTGCGAACACCGCGCATTCTCTGATCTTCTTCGCATTGTCTCGCTTCCGAAGATACACGACATTTCGGTCGACACCTCCGCGCCACTTGTTTGCCACGAATTACCAAAGCTTGCTAGAAGTGGATCCTATCACATATTCTATATCCTTGTCGTATTATCTTTCCATTCGATAGTTATCGGCATCTAGAACGACACAGAGGTGTTTTTTACGATCTATCGGTTATAAAATATAAAAAGTCGATTCTTCCATTATTGCATTATTGCATATTGGCTTAGTTAGCGAGGATATTATTTCTGAAGAAAGCTTGAGAAATAAATATTTTCCAGTTTATGTTGTTCCAAATGAAAATTGATTTCGTGGAAAACAATATGCATATATATATATATATATTGCATTGTTATTGCTAACATGAAAAGGGTAAATCAAAGTCAATTGTTTTGACTGTGCACATCAATAATGAAGAGGTATTCGTTCGATTGAATAGAAGTAAGTATATTAAAAACGTTCTTCTTTTTTTAAATTTTTCGTACAATTATGTTATCTCCACTTTTGGACGTTCTTATTACGTATGACTTTCTTTAGGAAATCGATCACGTGTGTCCAGATTCAGAGAAACATAAGATACGATATTTTTCATGTCAATATTATATAAAACGGAAAACAGTGTATTCTTGCGAAAAATGTGACTGTCCAATCTGCTTAGAGTATGTACAGTCCTCGCGCGATAAAGAGGCACTTCTACGTTTACATTCCCCCTCTTACTAGCTGCCCCACTGCCGCAGCTATCGACCGCTATTGGTCGAAAACGGTGACGAAGATCGACGGCGATTAATATCGACCGATAGCTGCGACAGTGGGACAGCTAGTAAGAGGGGGAATGTAAACACAAAAGTGCCTTCTTGTCGCGCGAGGACTATATATAGATTGTGCTATGATAGCGTATAAAACGCTGTAACGTTATAAAACACAACGGTGCTATGACAGATTTAATTCTTTTAATTCTAATTTTTAATTTTTGCTCCTAAGTCAGTTATATTCATTTTCATGGATTTCTATTTTTATTATGTATTGCACGTTTGCTTGCTTATGTTTATACTCCAGCCTATCATTGATGAAATTAGTAAAAGAAGATAACTCGACCACTGTTAGCGGCTTCGCAAGCTGCTAACGAGAATAAATCGATCTCACTGATAGCCAATATTCGCACTGATTGAATACTATACTATTATCGCAAAGGACTCGGAGCGGCAAACTCGTAAGTTGTGCAGGAAGGCAATACAAATGACTAAGTAATTGCTAACGGTAACATCTCGAATTTCAGCACAACAAATCGTACGGTATCTCGAGCAGAAAATGATTGAATTTTCACACGAGGCCTTTTCTACGTATGTGTGCGTTCAATTTTACAGCGTATAACATTCCGAGAATTGTGCTCGATCTTCTTAGAATTAGCTCCGAAACAGGACAGTTCTGTATTTGCAAATGAAGATAACAGTAGAGATTGTCGTCACCGTTCGTTGATCTCGAAAAATACCCCTCACGAATGCCGGTGGGCGGCAAGGAATTGTGGCAGCCATTTTACTGCATACCGCATACCGCGATCCTATTCGTTTATGTCCGTGGAGGACACCGAGCAAGCTGTGCTTTACGAGACGGCTCACCGACAGAAAGAAAAAAAAACCCGAAAAAAGAACATTAACGCTTCGCGCACGCGACAAGGTTACACACCGTCGAGGTTCAAGGTTCGCCGAGATTCATTCCAACAGTGTTGGAAAAGCGGTAATTAATTTCCTTGTCAAGGGGTGAAAAAAAAGATGGTCCTCTCTTTCGCTATAAATTTCACTTCCGTGGCAATCGCGGTGGGGATTGCGAGAAGTGCTGCATCACCGAGATAATGATTCACGCGCAATCTTATCGAGGGCTAAGAGAGGCATCTAATGATTCCAGTTGACAATTAAAGCGCGGTCGATTGCCATGCAAGGCTCCGATTGGAACGCCTCCGAGCCGCTGGAATTTCCTTACATGCAGGAAACGGTCTGAAAATTCCGGGTTTTTTTTAAGAGTTTGCAACGATTTAGAGAATTATTGCAAAATCATGCGACCTTTATTGCGCAATCAGAAACGGCAACGTTTGCCATTTCGTTGCTTCGACCGGTCGCTATCTTATCGCTTTCTTTGAAAAATGCCGTCGAATGCTTCCACAGTCGCCTCGCGCATTCCTGATGCATCGCGATGAGGGTCCGCATAGTTCGAATAAGTGATTCTATGCAGTCGCAGCTTTCTGCACAGTGATGAGATGACGGTAAACTCTTTCCAGTTGCGTGAAAATCTTTCGGACAATTTCTCGAAAATAAAGACTTGACTAGTACAGGAAACTTCCTAGGTGAGTTTGTGAAGAATAATAATTGGATGTTATAGTGTTCCGTCTTTTAACAATTGAAATGATTCGTTCGGAAAGATATCTGCTGAAACATGGTGTCGAAGCCTGTTTTTTTTTTAACAGACTGCGGATTTTTGTGTAAAATAAAAATTGTCTACAGTGTCTGCAAGATACAGGAACTATACATGGGTATTTATTTATTTTTTTAAATAATTTTAATTAATTGGTAATAGTATAGCAACGTTTTTAGATCGTTTAAATGTTTTCTTGTAAATACATAAAATCTATAGTCTAGTTTTGTACAGAAATAAACCTGGACTCGTCTCAAAACTGCAAGATTTTACTTTTGTTTTCCATCGTTCATTTTCTTGCAAAATGTTTTTACATAATATACGTGGGAAGAAACCGAAGGCACGTCTTTTACTAAAAGAAAACTTTTACTAAATCTTTTACTAAATAAAAAACTACTGGAGCTATCGTAAAATAGAAATTTCAATCTTCAAATCTTCGATAGATTCAAATACGAAGAAATGTTTCTAATCACTAGACTGCGAATTTTTATGCGATACAAAAATTGTCTGCGTCGGTTGCAAGAAATAGAAACTAAATAAAAAGTTCGTCCTCTTTTTAATAATTGCATTAGATCGAAAATAATATAATGTCATTTTAAAAATTCATTTAATCTCTCTACTATTTTAATTCGAAACTACTCATTTTTACTATAAGTGCATAAAATCCGCCATGTACTTGCAGCATTCTCGAGAAGAAATTCGAGAAGAAAATCTAGCTTGCGAAGATTCTTGCTTGCGAAGTTATGACAGTTTAAGTATCGACTACTTTTTGGAATGTCTATAGTTTCTCGTCTGGGACATTTCTGTTGCAAAGGATCTGCAACTTGCCATTTATGGTTATCTCCGTGTTCCACGTGGCCAGACGCTTCTGGCGGCTTACAAAATGCCAGAACATTGTTTAGTACACACGACCCTCTTCCGGGGTGGCGGCGTAAAATCTGCTTTCTCCTCGCGGTGTTTGCAGTGTCAAATGAGTCCGGACAGCATTAAACATGAAGATAAAGGCTTATTGGTTGTTCCAGTGTAACTGGGAAAATCTAGCTGGCACCGCGTTCGGGTGTTCAACTTCCTCCAGGTAGCACGGTTACAATTGCCAAGCATCGTGAATCTGTTTTCTAAGAAACTTCTGCCATTTAAGTTCGCAGACGCGCAGCCCTGTCCGTTTGATGGATTCGGAACCATTCGCCATGTCAGAACTTCGCAGATAGGGTCTAATTGGCGCTGAATCTTTGGTTAATCCGCATCGCCAAGTTCTGGGCATTGTGAGCCGAAGCTTTTCACCGATCCCTCGATGAGAGTTCAATTTTTTGCGAAATCCTGGCGAATGCTAACTCGTCTCGGGCCGTGACAATGTTGGCAGAACAGAGTGCCATATAAAATTCTCTCTCTGTCTCTCTCTCTCTCTCTCTCTCTCTCTCTGATCGCGTATCATTTGCTTTTTACTTGCATTTTTTATTGACTCTCAAGTGCACAACCTATTTAATTGATATTCCTGCATGACTTAAAGGTAAAGGGCCTAGCTGATTAAGATGGTCAAAATTGCTCTTAGAGATTTTTATTAACTGTTTCACCGTTGGATAGCTGACCAAGAGAAACTCATCCGTGCAAAATTTCAACCCTGTAACTTGTCCTTGAGGGTAGTTACAGGTAACTGCTTCGGTGACTATTTAAAATTTTGAAAAAAAATGTGGCCTTTCTTGAATATTAATTCGCATATTATAGAATTTTTTCAGATTTTTTGATTGTAAGTTGTGATTATCAAAAATGGCTAACCAAAAAAGAATCGGAAAATTAAAGATTTCTCGAAAACAAAAATATGTGCTCTTTTTACACAGAGCTGTACAACTGACTTCCATTTACTGATCTAGTAAAAGAGAACTTCAAATGCGAAAGTTCACATCTAATCCTTTGCCGTACTTCGACGAATCCGACTCGCGATGTAAACTTCTAATAAGAACCTGTAATGCATGGATGTTATTCCGTTCTTTTACGTCGGAATAAATTTCAATTGTCTTGTCACCAATACATAAGTATTCAACTGGAATGTAGGCTCAGAATAAATATAAATTTTTCTTTTTCACCAATACATAAGTATTCAACTGTGTGAATGTAGACTCAGAATAAATATAAATTTTTCTTTTTTATCTAAGAAATTATTACAATTCGAAAAAGCTCTGTCTTGTGCGAGAAGAATGGTATGTCAAGGGGCCTTGGATTTCATTTGAATGAATTGCAAGGAAATGGATAACGATTTAGTAAACTCGTACAAGATTAAACATTTTATAAACTATGATTCGATCTTAAATTCTTTGTAGACTTCCTGGAAACTGTTTCAACCATGTTTGTTACACGTTCTCTGATCTATTCCCGGTACACCACCTCAAGATTTCCTCCACGATTATTAAAGCAATAAACCGACTCGTAACACTGAAAAAGTTTAATAGACTTCCGTGCCCTTTTTTACATGCCGCGCTTATCTTCGGAGTTACATGCTGATAAAACATCCAGCGCGTAAAGCTAGCAACTGCCATCCTGACATGCAAACTTTTCGCGGCCACGAAAAGCAACTGGAAAATCGTGACAGGTCATTTTTTCTCGTCCCCCTAGCTCGATTTCAGTGGGTAAAGAAAGTGTTCGGATACCATTTAAAACGGTGTAACTTTTTTAAAACTGAACCGAACGGCATCGATTTTTGGCGAAGTTAGCGGGACTCGTTTACCTTGCAATGACCTAAATGCTTTTTTTTTAAATTTTGCTATTATTCGAAACGACAAAAAGTAAAAAACTCGCAACTTCCAAGTTTTTTATCCGACTCTGTGTAGAGACTCGTAGATCTACTCTGAGATTTTGTAGATCTCAGTTACTTATGTATATGCATACTGAAAATTTGATCAGAATCAATTAAAGGTGGCGAAAATCGCAATTTTCCACGATCGTCGACCAAAACCCGAGGCAAATGTCCCGATTTTGACATCTTTCAACGCCTGCAGCTTGTCTCTGCGTCAACCGATTTCGATCAAATTTTCAGCACGCATCGGCTAAGAAGTTGGTAAAACGAGAGGTTTTCATTTTGTTTCGTCATCTCAGGTAATACCAAAGTTAAGAAGAGAAAGTATTTCAATCATTGTATACTAAACTAATGCCTCTAACATTTCCAAAGAATTCAAATCGTTTTAGTCGAGTTCTAAAAAACACGCATTACTCAAATTTTTATTCAAATGCTATAGGGTCAGATAAGAAACTTGGAAAATTGTGAGTTTCTCATTTTTTATGTCATTCCAAGCAATAGTAGAAGTTTTAAAAACAAGCATTTGGATCATTGTACAGTTAACTAAGTTCTTCTAACATCTCCAAAAAATCCAAATCGCTTTAGTCCAGTTCTAAAAAAGACAGTTCCACCGTCGCAAAAGGTGACCGAACACTTTTCTCGCCCGCTGTGCGTTATCCGCGGATCAGACCGAAGAACGGAGCTCCGTACATTGTGCGCGCCTATGAATCTGCGAGCTGTGAGCTGCCAATTCGCATTAGAAATTGCATCTTCGAAAAGGGCATCTCCTGGCTCTGTCGCGATGATAGTCCGAGGAAGATGAACTCGGTTACGGCAACGCGTGGTTACGTCGCCCCGACGTTATTCTTAAGGTTTCGTCATCATTGTATACTAAACTAATGCCTCTAACATTTCCAAAAAATTCAAATCGTTTTAGTCGAATTCTAAAAAACACGCATCACTCAAATTTTTATTCAAATGCTATAGGGTCAGATAAGAAACATGGAAAATTGTGAGGTTCTCATTTTTTATGTCATTCCAAGTAATAGCAGAAGTTTTAAAAAAAAGCATTTGGATCTTCAAAAAATCCAAATCGCTTTAGTCCAGTTCTAAAAAACAGTTCCACCGTCGCAAAAGGTGACCGAACACTTTTCTCGCCCGCTGTGCGTTATCCGCGGATCAGACCGAAGAACGGAGCTCCGTATCTCGCGAGGAAATCGCGCGTACATTGTGCGCGCCTATGAATCTGCGAGCTGCGAGCTGCCAATTCGCATTAGAAATTGCATCTTCGAAAAGTGGCCTTGCCTGGCTTTGTCGCGATGATAGTCCGAGGGAGATGTACTCGGTTACGGCGACGCGTGGTTACGTCGCCCCGACGTTATTCTTAAGGTTTCGTCGCCGGAAATATAACGGAGGACGAAGTGGTGGTAGACAGGTGGCAGAGCGGATATCGATTCGCGGGCTGTTCCTTGATGCACGGAAAACTTGTTTCCACGCCCGTGAAAATTTCGAAACCGGCGCAACGGTGCACGCACGAGCGATATGAGCGTATAAGCACGTGACGCGAAAGCATGCGGGTCATGTAAGAGCAACAATTTCGAGGGACGACGGGGGGTCACGCCGCGGAAGCATTTCTTCGATGCGCGTGTGCAACCGGCGACAGGGGAAAAGCTGATGAGCACGTTCTCTGTTTGTCAATTATAGTGGCGAGACCACGTTATTCCACGGAATCAGATAACACTAATGGAAACTGTAGTCCTGCCGTATACGTCCGCGGAACCAGCGCTGTGTTTTTCTCCCCTTTATTTTTTCGACCGGCGTGCTTCTACACGTGGAAACGGGAAACAAGCGGATCGATGTAATTGAATGATGAAATATTAGATCCGCGCCCCCGCCGGAGTTTCGTCGTTTCACTAGAGACCCGTTGGAACGACTTTATCTGTAATGCGATGGACGGGGATACTGTTTTAACCCCTTAACGACCATGACCGTGTAATGCCACTACGCTTTATTGAATTCGATATTATGTTGCATTGTCTGTGCACGTACAGTTGCTCCCGTTAATATTCGAACGCGATACTATTTCCTTATCGTTCGCGGGGTGCGTGATTCAGGTATTACAACACTTATTGTGGAAAACAATTCGTCGTTACTTACCGATTTAAAATACACAAATCATTTTGTTTTAGCAATAACATTTAATTAGTACGATACGTTTACGATCGAAAGTTGTCACATTTTTCATGTCCCACTAATATTTGGACCTTTTGTACGAAAGTAAATATTTCGTTGTTGTCTTCGGTTGTGTTTCTGGGCACAATTATCCTTGTACTCGTCGATTGATACATATTAAATATTTTTATTCTTTCGTTATGTTTATTGTTTAATAAAAAATGATGAAAATATTGGACGAACCTTTTTGTACACCTGTTGAGTTCCACTGATCAGGTAGTTCATATATTTGCGCGAGTACTGATTAAGATAAGTGTGCGTTTAACATTTGGACTCCCGGAGGAGTAAAAATCGTCTATTTCAAAAATTTTTGTCATACTACGATTGCAATTATAAAGACGTTTTTATTGAAAATTATTCGATCGCTCGATTCCTTTATTTTCATATTATAATAAAATTTTACTGATATTAAAATTTTCGAATTTTGCAAGTTTTGTAGAACGTTTTCACAACTTCACTAGGCCCGATAATTAAATGTTGCAGTGTTCAATTGTTCCAGTGTAAGATATGTATTTTCTGTACATTGCAAGTGGATTGTAGGACATTGTGTAACACATTCATAAATCATTTTTTGAAGATTAGAGTTGAAGGAATGTTAAAGATGAAGAGATTTGCTACTACAAAAAACTTCATTAGTGTTTATCGATCTTGCAATTTCATTGTGCCTTACAAAATCGGTATTCTAATTATATAATTTTACATAAGGTAGTATATCGAACTATCTGAGAGAGGTTAATCAGACTAACATTATCAGGGATTTGCCTTTATCTTCAAAAGGGCACAGATAATTGAGTTGGCTTGTGCAACAATACGATCTCAAAGCGCATCTTGCTCACGGCATTAGCTATTGTCAATCGCTAACACAGTTTATAGATAATTCAAAATGTACGTAGTTTGTCTAACATCTAAGCTGACGCATACTCGGCTTTAAAATATTCGGCAGCAGCTTCGCGCAGCATTCCCACCATAAACATTCCTAAATTCTTGCGGGTGGCCTTGATGTGTACCCTTAAGAAATCCCAGAATGCCCCTCGTTCTTAAACTTCAAAGGACCCGCCTGCTAAAAGCGTATTTGGTTTTTGTTCACTTTGTTAATACACTTCAAAAATCTGTTGCGCGCAGGAATCACTCGAAATATGTACTCTGCAATCTTCGGTTTCATCAGTCATGTTTAGTAAAACTGTTTTCAGATTACACAAGAACAATGAAAAATCTTTTTCATACTGAAAAAAGGCCCGAAAAATTCTGCATTTTTTCAATATTGTAAATCGTATTCATTAAACGTGTGATCATTGATCTACGCGTACTATTCTGATCGCAGAAAAGCAAAATGAAAATCTTGCACGTGCTAAAAAGAAGCTCCCAAACATTTCTCATTCTTCAGTTTTATTTTTATAAATTACCCTGAATGAAATTCTCGTCATTTTCTGTTCCGTATTTAATTTGAACTTCGACTGCACGGAAACAATTGAAAATCTTTTATGTTCTGATAAACATTCCTCGTTCTTCAGCCGTACAAATTGTTCTGAATAAAATACTAGCCATTTTCTGTTCCAGTTTTTATTTTAGTTTCAATCGCGCAGAAGCAAAGGAAAATCTTTTATATCCCAAAGATTCTACGTTCTCCAATTTTATAAATCATTTTCTCTGTGTTCATCGTTTCTTTGATTATTCTAACGGCTTCCAGAAGTTTTCGTCTTCCGATGTATTCGAGGATTCAAATAGGATAAAGCTTGTATTAGGTCTACCGGAAAGTTCTGTCCGATAGTGTTACTTCAAGTTTCAATCCATATGCACATGTTGATTCGAGACATATACGACTCTCTCTTTATCATTGCATTTACACACATGTACTCTCCCAAATAAACTGAAACAAATATGTCTCGTGTCATTATTAAGCGAGACGCGATCGTGAAAACATGGCTACCGATGATAATGCCAGACCACATGCTGCTTTGGCGACTCGTCGGAAAATCGCAGAGCTAGGCTGGCAAATTCTGTTGCATCCACCATACTCCCCAGACCTAGCACCCTCCGATTATCACTTGTTTCTCTCTTTGCAAAACCTTTTACAGGAAAAAAAATTCAAAACCGAAACTGATGTCAACCAAGCACTGGTCGAGTTCTTCGCCTCTAAAAATAAATCATTTTTTAAAAATGGCATTTACAAGTTGCCATCGCGCTGGCAAGAAGTCAATAAGTAACGATGGAAAGTATATTCTACAGTAAATATTATTAAATGTATGAAAATCGTGTTATATTTCAAGTCAAAAACGGACAGAACTTTCCGGTAGACTTAATATAATCTATTCCTTGATTAAAATGCAATTAAGCTCGTCTTCGATGTGCAAAGAATTCTCCTATGGACACGTAATCTTTGAAATAGGATTAAACATTTTCGGCCGGCGTGAAATGAGGGTGCGTTGAATGAATTTTCATAAGTCTGGCAATTTGCATCGGATACAAGGCCAGGCAAGATGGAAGAAGTGGTTGTATAAACTTTCTCAGGAGAATCGCTTCGCCACTGTTTTGAGTACTTTTGTTCCAACATTGCCATGACTCAGTGTACCGTTACAAATGTTGTCTAAATATTTAATCGTTATTTTATTATATTCTTCGCGAGAAATTCTTTTTAAATGCAGATAGTTAGAATACCAGCTGTGAATTTGCTGTGCTGGTTCATTAACTTAAAGTAGCACAATAATATAATAACAATTCTATTTCAATTTATGCTTTTACGTTAAATATTTTACTGACACGCAGCCTCTACTATTACATTTCGAGTTCACAATCATAAAAACTAAACCAGTATGCAGTTAAGCTATATGATTAAAAGAAGAGAATTAAAAAAAGAAATCAAATAAAGTTTTTTATTTCTCTATATTGTTTTAACTTGTACTTATTTTTCTTTTATTTCTGAATAAATAGTCATGTATTTGTTGCTACTCCATTCTTCTAACTTGCGCTATATTCACAAAAAAATGAAAATATAAATATATAAAACGAAACAAAAGGAGCACAGTATTAACTAAATTTTTAATAATGTTAATGGCACGTGTCTGTAGCACTCGCAACGTTTAGGAAGCTAGATGAAAGTTGCAGGATGCACTTACAGGTGCGCGAAAGTTTCACAGTTTTTCGTCACGCACTTTTTATGGCCCAGGAACGGGAGTAAATAATTGAATTGCACCGCAGTCGTATAGTTACGACCGGGACAGATGCACCAGTAATTCTTTAACCACTTGGCTGCGTCCATCTATTTTTGAGATCGATTTCGTATGCGTTTTTTTATCGATCGCACTGCACGCAGTTTCTTTTAGCAAGTTGTTTTAGAACTGTTCTAAAATGTGCGAAATTTATAAATGAGCCGTTTATTTCGAAAGTGGCATAAGTCACTTTGTTTTCAAGTCGACATATTTAAGGGTTTGCGTTTTAACACGTTTCAAAATATGGATGCTAACTTTCGAGAAGATTTACTTGTATTTGTTATCTCAGGATACTGATATTTTTCTCGGTATAAATAATTTCGTATAAACATTAAAAAATCACCACTTTTCATTACGGTAAAGTGACTTATGCCACTTTCATAATAAACGGCTCAAATATGTTTCGCAAACATTTTAATCTAAATCATTGGAGAAGTATTTTTGTTGTAAGATGTGAAATTGACATTTCCTTATATGAGACGTCAGACTCGGAAGTCGACGCTTTGACTTATTTTCGTCAGGAAATTCCTCCCACAAATCGTGAGTTCTTTTGTCGAACTGGTTTCTTTTGTCGATACGTCCTAACTGCATTCGAGACAAGTTTATGCAACGATATTTCTGCCTCCGATAGGATCAGAAAAGGAAATGTTTTCAAGGTATCATATTTTGATATTTGCCATTTTATTGTTTCAAAAAATTCGTCCGTTCTCGTGGAATATCTCGTTATAATAGCTTTTCCACAATTGATTTTAGTATTTACAAGAGTTACTTTTAGAAGTAACATTAGATCCTTCTTCAGGAAAATAAATCACGGAAAGGTTTTCAACTCCGTTGTCGAGTATTTATAGTAGAAATATATCATCTATCTGAGTACGCGGTACACACTTGTAACAATGAACACAATTTTTATCGATACGATCGAGCCTATCATTTTCATAATTTCAAAAGTATAACGTTTCTAATTGTAAAAATAAGTATTCCCATTAGAACAGATGCGACGAATTCAATAATTGATGATACAGGAACAAATCATTTTTCATTTCTCGTATATTTAAAAATCGTCCACATAAATATTGTTAAAATGCGTTCGTTTTTTTTCATAAAAAATAAAATATTGATTTTTTGCAAATTTCTCTCGATTTCAGCCAAATTCGTATAAGTCCAATATGAATAGTAGCTGGTAGCCAACGTCCAGAATGGTTCGGAGTACTAAAGGGTTAATAATATGTAACAATAGACTTACCGGAAAAAACGTTCCCGGCACTTCTTCGCATTACTGTAATCAGCCCGATGGAACTAAATAATATATTCGGTGTCCCAGTTCTGTTTCGTCTGATCAAACAACTTCTGATAGGGGCGTTATTAGCCGGTTCAGCGACGATACACTGGACACAAAGTGAAACTGTTGGAAGCAGCCTAGCGCGTGGGCAATAACTAATCCGCCCCCATTCGAAAATCTAGCAAGGTCACCGGGTCGGTTGCGCATGCAGCGCGGAAGACGAAAAAATGCCGGGAAACGAGGTAGATTATGCCCCGAAGCTGCAACGTAGTCGGAACGGGCGCGTTTCGAACGAACGAACAACATTTACAGGCGTGACTAAACCGAGTTTGCAGGGCGACGCGATAAATCAAGCTTCCAAATTGTGTTTTACATGCAGTATCGTAATTTCGCCGTTCTTTTTACTCCGGGGATCCTCGCGCGCGAGCTCGGCGCGCGCTCTCTATTCATTTGAATTTCAATGAGAAAGTAAATAACGAAGACGAGCTAGCGAAACGATCGAGCGGGAGACGAGAAAAATGTATATATATATATATATATAAAAAAATGTATATATATATATATATATATATATATATATATATATATAGAGAGAGAGAGAGAGAGAGAGAGAAAGAGGGAGAGTGGAGAAGAGAGAAAAATAAAGGAAAAAATGTAGGTGGAAGATGCGAAAACTGTTTAATGTCCCGTAGTGTCGGGAACAGTAGCCGGCCGTTTCTCTCGGTAAATTAAATTCAGTCACGTGCGAGGGCGAGCCCACTGTCGGCTACTACTCCGAAATTAAATCGCGAGATTGCGTGTCGCAGCTTCGAAATTATGAATGGGGGATCTTTTCGGCGCGACGCGACGTGCTCTCCGTTGTCACGCGTCAATGAGCCCCTCCGTGTAAACGAGCGTGAGATTGGATCGTCGATACTAATTACCGACTGCGGATTTTCTGTGTTCGTTCGTTCGTACGTGGCAGAATCAGCTGGACAAATACGAAACACGGTACGGGGGTTAGGAGAATTTAAGGGTACCGCCACCCTCCGGCAACAATTTTTCGGCCACGCAGAATGATACGAAGACGCGATACATCAAATCTTCTTCGACATAATGGAGCAAGAATGGAAAATTTCATTTTCTTTTATAAGATTAGCATTATTGAGATAACGTTATATAATAACGTATGTACATATATAAAAGTAACATGTGTAGATTCAAAATGATCACAAAATTCGGGAATTAAGAATTGAAAGCAACGTAATATTATTAACTGTTGTCATTTTTTAACCGTGCTGAATCGAATGAAATCTGTGTAAAAAGGAAATTGAATTTATTTCCCCTAGACCGTGTTAAACGAAAACCGTGTAAAAACGGAATTGGGTCTGCACTGAAAAATAATGGACAGACAAAATAATCCGTGGAAATAAGTGTTTGGTCGATGAGAAACTATGTGTATGGGAAAAATATATTCGATCGTATTGCAATTAATACGATGAAGAAATAAACGATAATTTATATAAAATTCACATTTCTCAATATTTAGTCTTGGTATGATTTCTATCAGATTTCCGTACTTTGTTGCAGCAATTTCATGCCACGATCTCTTAATTGCTTTCATTTCTGTTTCCAGGTTTTCTTTTGGCGTAGTAATTTCTTCCACGCTGCCCATTTTTCTAACGAACTTAAATCACGGCTGTTCGCTCACCACTTCCATTATCTTGATCTTTCAAATAATTTAAAATCTAACACGTTCGTGTGAAAAATGATGAATTGAATGACAAACGATGGAGTATCAAATGCCTCTTATTTCTGTATCTTCTTACCTAAAAACTCTCTTACACAAGTCAAGCAAAAATAAACGCAATACTGAAACAGTAGTTCCAATTTAATACGATGCTCGTGTCAGAAAATGATGAGATTATTACGACTTCTTTTGTGGGAATAAACTTTCTTGGAATGCCTTTAACCCTTCGAGGACGAATGTCGACCTATTTGACGACATCAAAACTGTACATCTTATACCAGAAGTTGTGCAAACGTATAATTTGATTATGTACATAAAAAAAACATTACAGGATGTATCGTTGATTTTTCGCAATTTTTAAGTTTCATGCATGCTAGTTCTGCGAGGAAAATATACAAATTCTCGTCCACAAAGGGTTAAACTATGAGAAAACACTTTTCGAAGTTGCATTTGTTTATTTGTTTAATAGACAGCGTACAATCATGACATACATTCGAAACTTATCTCAATCATGCGAATAATGAATCACATACTTAAATAATAACCTTATTGGTGAACCTTAAAATAACCTTCTTTCATGAGAAAGATTGTATATTATTAATAAAAAATGTCGTAAATAGTCTATTGACTAAAAGAATCATTATGCTAAAAATGGAATCAATTGTTCACTATCGTAAGAGTACACACGTTTCTTTTTCATTTTAAAATTGTGCACATGCATAAATGCAAAAACATCTGCAGTCCGGTCGTGAATGAAATGACTGCAGTATTTTTGAAAGCATAATTTTAAAGTATCGTACTTTTAATTTATGCAGGCGAAGAAAAATCGTTTTTGTGAGCTTGTTACATGAGGTAACTTGTCGCTTTAATTTCTCGAAATTAACGCGGACGATTTTTATATTGCACACAGACTACGCAGTAAAATTAATTAAAAACTAAGCACGAATTACAAAAATTAGTAGATATTTAAATACAATTTTATTTCAACTCCATTTAAATCCTTAATCAAGGAAATAAAGCTGCAGTTTCTTGAAGTCTGTCCATTCAATTTAAAATTTGCATACAAATTTTCAACCTAGCAATGGCGGTCTGTAATGATGGAACAGAAAATTTAAATGGCACACGCCAAGGAATTTTTGTAAGGTACAGAGGAGTTAATGCTGATAGGAGTGTCGGAAGAACAAGAAAAAAAAAGAAAGTTACTAAGAGTAGGTGCAGACGGTAGGTAGCAAAGTGAAATAAGAAAGAAGAAAAGAAGTGGAAAGGAACAAAAGAAGTAAAGAAGGGAGCAGAAGTAATAGAGAAAGGTAGAAGAATGAGCAGGTTGAGCCTGTTTCTGTTCGTCGTGGATAAAAGTGCGAACAAAATGACAGAGCAGTATAATATATATATATAGTATATATAATATATATATATATATATATATATATATATATATATATATATATATATATATATATATAGTAGTATATATAATAGTAGTATATATAATAGTATATATATAATATATATAGTAGTATATATAATAGTATATATATAATATATATAGTAGTATATATAATATATATATAGTATAATAAATATAATATAATATAATAATATAGTATAATAAATAATAATGGAAAGGCTATACAAAATCAATAAAATGGAATTTTTAAAGTTGTTTCAAAAAGGCTTCGGAATTCTTTAGTGAAAACGCAATAAATTGAACAGAAAATAATTTATCAAATACATTACAAGTTCGCAATTTGTGAAGGAAATCTTTGACAAAGTCTCAACGTCGTTGCAGTTTCGCGGACAGCGAACGTTGCCAAAGTAAAAGAATGTTACAGAGCAAAAAAAAAAGGCGATAATGAGCATGCGTACAACATTGGGTACCAAACGGTACAATATTGTGCCATTATTTGCCAACGCGAACGTCTACGTCTCGTTCGCTTGTTAACGAGGCAACATTTGAATAAGTTGACCGTTTTTCTGAACAGTGCACTAGATTGAGCAATCTCCTTCATCTTTTTCTGATTTGCATTTCTAGACGTTCAAAGCTTTTCGTTCGGCACGTTATTTCGCGACACTTCGTTTTCTACATCGCTATTATTATCGAATCACGGAGTTCTCTGTGAATTCCCATTTGAAACAACGTTTATTGACACTATTTCTGCCGAAGGTATCGAAACATATATTTTTTTAATAATTCCTACTTAACTCTACTTTTACCATAAGGGTTGTGTAGGACATCTTTTAATCATTTTTAATAGAAGTTATTTCCCTTGTTCTATATTTTCCATGCAATCACTTCTCGACGTTTTTTTATTAATTAATCAAATTGATTCGGTAAATTATATATCATAAAATATCGATAAAAATAATATTAATCCGCGGACCAATTTTCACAACTATACAATCGACGATACTTACGACTACTTTATCAGCTCCTCGAAACATATTTTTGAAAATACTTCTATTAGAACTATTAGTCTTTATGCTGTACAATTTATTTTATCTAATCGCTAAAAGTGATTTATAATCGTCATTATAAACGACGATCTAAACGGTCTGTTAATACGAAAGTATTCCTATAATTAAAAACGGTACGTCATGAATACCATGAACGTATATAGGCCGCTTGAAAAGGATAATTTACGTATGAAAATGGCAAGTTTTAATGATAGACTTTTTATCGAATCTTGTAATATCTTGTAATATTTTTTTACACATCGAATTAATTCCACGTGAATTCCATCAAATGATTCCATCAAATTCGTTACAGCAAGCCGAAGTGTTGATACAAATCTAAAAAGAAATCCAATTTTACTTGAAACATTTGTAAACGAAAAATTCATTCAGCAATCTCCATCAATCAAAACTTTCTATGAAACTGTTCTGAATGCAATTTCAATGAACGATACTTTAAATCGCCGGAGGAGATGCGAACACGAATAATTTCAATAATTACATCTCGACTAGTACGACCATAATATCGTTAGGGCGATGTCAATATATTAATTTTGATACTTGCCAATGTTCTCCGGTTCGTCCTGCTTATTATTTCGAAAATTACAATCGGCAAACGCATGCGAACGCATTTCATTAGCGCAACCAAAGCAAATTGGGGCTGTTAGCGACACGTCGAATGCATTTGAATTTTATTTGATTACGTAGATGCGTTTGATGGCAATTAATCGCCTGATCCTTGCGCTACGACGACTACTACTCGCACAACGGCCGATATCTTCTTATTACAAATGCATCGATCACGGTACAATTGGTAAACAGTGATTGGAATTTCTAATTTCGTCAATACGTGATCGAATCGTGTTGTGCGTTTAAATAAGCCATTAACAATTCCGTTCACCGTGCACCACGCGATTTGTCAAGGACTCGAAATCATCGTTAGAAGCTTTATTTCTACGAACAATTAATTGTTTCGTACGCAAACTTCTTAGCTGATGTTCAAAAGCATTCTTTTCATGATTCCTGCCATTATTTAATCTGTTACATTTTGGTATTTCTGTAAAAAACGAAATTCGCTCCTTTCTTTTTTATTTTATTTGATTCTTAATTTTAATTTTGCCGCTTAATCTGTGCCACGTTTCACAATATTTATGTGAAATGTTAAAATCGCGTTTTTCATTTGATTCGATTTTTTTATTTCAATTTTATTTGCTTCTCGATGTTATTCTTACTTCGATGTTAGCATTGAATTTATGTTGCATATTAGTATTTCTGTAAGAAGTTAAATTCACGATTCCAGTATTATTATCGTATAACTAGTGTTCCTTGTTGGCACAGTTCTGTCGACCGAAATTAGAAAATGCGCGATAGATTCAGTTCTAGAAAAGCAAGGTAGCATGTTCGTGGAACGACGTAATTGTTTCTTTAAGGCGAAGACGTTCAATTAGAAGTTACTTCTTGGGACCCGAATGGCATTGTTACCGTCCGGAACGAAGCGCGCGTTGACAAGGATTTAAATAAAAGAATCGCGACTTTAATCTATATCGGATTAAGTAAGAAGAACCGTTTCGGCGGACGGTGTTCTCTTCGTTCTCGTAGAAGCTAATAAGAGCATGCGAAAGCCCGTATTTTCCCGCACGGAGTTCCGACGATTAAACGTTATATCGCGCCGTTGCGTTGGCGGGACGGGAAAAAGAGCGAAAAGGGCGGTCGGGAAACGGACTAAATTAATTTTCATTTAGCAACCGAGACAGCGTTTTGCGTACGGAAATTAAATATTTGTCGGAAACTGTACGGGAACCGGTCTTCATTTCGTGAGATATACGGAAACGGTGCGCGATCCCATAGCGGTTACCAAATTCCATTCCAATAGTACCAAAGTAAATTGAGAGTTATTAATATTTGTTATGCAATCAACGGTTTTCGAACGATTTAAAATGATCCCTTTCATGCTACGCTTTTATTTGGAAAATTATTCCTTTCACTGCTACTTCTTTTTTTATTCGCCATTGTTATTCAAGCTTTTACAGTCCGCTTTTATTTCATATCTTGTTACAACATCGTGTAATTCGAATATGTGCCCATTCGACCGAAAAATACTACGATTATTTTTCATGCACCATAAAATTGCAACGTTTGCGGATGCAACGTAACTCTATAAAATAAATAAATATTGCTTTGCTATTGAGTCTCGATCCAATGCAAACAGAATGTCGCGCGTAGCTCGTCACAGAAAAGGCTTTAGCGACTCCATTTTAGGTGTACAAATTAATTCATGGTTCATCATCCTTTTGCATACTTATTGTTAGTAAAATATGATTTAATCTCGAAAATAATTTCAATCACACTTCGCGTGTATATATTCTACTTTATAGGTACTATAAAATAAGATAGAGGTGTTCATCGAGTCTAGCGAATCTGATGATACCCCGTTTTAGGTGCGGACGGCTTACAATTTTCGAGATACAGTGACTCGCATTAATGTTCGGACACGATATCATTCGAAAAATTATTGCTCCTTTTTATTGTTTATGATAGTATTATTGAATCAATTGTTTTCTCATATATTAATTTTTTAATTATGAGTTCGATCGTGTTCAGTGATCGCTTTGATCGCATTTTCAAAAATGATATATCTTACATTAATAACAAAATAAATATTGGCTGCTATTGGAGAAATAATATGTCAAGATAACACGTGCATTCAAGGAATATTCATTAATATGCTTAGGTATATAATGAACGTTTTAATAATTATGCATGTAGTCATTATAATTCAATTCATAATGATGTAAAAGAAAATATTATATATTGTATAATCTATTGTATAATACATTATATAATATATTGTACAAAACATTGTATAATGTATTTTATAATATATATATAATATATTATTTTAATATAATAATATATAATATATTACATTATAATATAATATTTTAATATAATAATATATAATATATTACATTATAATATAATATTTTCATATAATATAATATATAATATATTATATTATAATCTTATTATGTATTATATAATATTGAATAGAATATTGATAAAAATGATTATCGGTGAAATCAGAACGTCAACAAAATCTGGTGTTACTGACAACGGATGTCTCGGTACAGTAGTAACATCGATGAAAACAGAATTCCAATAAAAGCATATTACAAGTGAAAAATCAGGTGAAACGGATTCAATTAATTGTATGGATCATGAATTACGCCTAATAGTTTCGAAATCCTACACTGCTCTCATCGAGAAATTTAAAAATAATGGAAAACGTCAACGAAAAAGATTTACTACGAAAACGTGCGAAACGAGGATAATAACTTGAAAGGCTCTAATGCGAAACCTGTGTAATACAGCGTTTACGATGAGACGCGGGTGTAAGTAAAGACACCGGAACAAATTTGTTTGATGGCGGAGGATAGCGACCGAAATGCGGCCATAAATTCGCCGGCCGGCCGGCCGGCCATTTCGCCTCGGTTTGTATTTTAATTTATCCGGCAACCGGTCTTATTACTCCGTTCTCCCTTATCTGTACCGCCGTTTTTTCGTCGCCGGCTCGGTCTAGGGACCCGTAACGACTCCAAATGAACGTTTACGCTTCCCTTTCCGGTCACTCGAAACGAGCACCCCGTGTTCGCTCCCTCGGCGCGGATAGATCCGAGACGACTGGTATTAGGAATCGGTGCCGAGAAATCATTTCGCGTCGCTGGCTCTGTTTGTCGCAATCATTGAATATTAGCGGAGAATACGAAGCCCCGGGATCAAGGTGATGAAGCCGGGAAGTCCCGCTTCTTCTTATATCCGGCGCTCTTGCGTCACTTTATCACTTTTTTGCACCGTTCCTTACGCTCTCATTACGTGCAATCCTGTTGAAATATCTCGAGCATGCGAATCTTTTGCGAATCACATTGCCGGGTTAGTCGCGTACCTCTTTACTCGGATCACGCAAATTCTTGATTTTGCATTTAGATTGTTTGTTTGCTAAGAAAAAATTCTATTACGTTGCTGTATCTATGCTATTTTGTACAGCAAAAAAGCCACTGAATTTATCGTGAACGATTTTTCTGATGTTTGTATTATTTATTGATAAATAAAAATGAATAATATAAATGTGAGTAATAATATAATATATATAATATAATATATATAATATAAATATAATAATATATATAATATAAATATAATAATATATATAATATAAATATAATAATATATATAATATAAATATAATATATATATATATATATAAAAAGAACTCGACTGTAGAAGAAAATTTTCAGTCGAGAAATTCGATCAAGAACTTGAATTCAAGGTCAGTCATTTTAAAACATGTAAATCGGGCGAACCTTTCCTTGCAGAGGAACGTTTATTTTTAGTAAATCAGAAAAATTAGTTACCTTTTCATCAATAATTATCTCTATAATTCTCTAGTAGGTTTCAATTCCTCGTATTTTTTTTTCGATAAACGCGTTAGAGAAATTTAATTCATTAAAAAAATTTTATTCGACGGTCGTACAAAAAGCCATTGAACTTTTCACGACCAATTTTAATTTAAGGGATCAGCATTTTTTATTAACATACGCAGTTACTTTGAAGCATTCGAAAAAAACCTGCGGAGTTCACTAATTTTAGCCGTTGTTTGACTAACCAATGATTATTACTTCTCATTTTTTCTGCAGTCATACTGCTGCGTGTCTCCTCGTTACACGAGATCTCGTTGAATCTGTAGCGAAAAAGCACATATAGCATTGTTTGGTGAAACAAGCCTCGTTATCAATTATATCACAGAGGTACGAAGTAATTAATTTTTGCGAATCGCTCGTATACATGTATATTTCCTTCATTCATTTATTAAATTTGAATACGACCAGGGTATTGATTAATTCGTACGCAGAAATTAGTTCGACCTCCTTTCGAACGTATTCATTCCATGAAATGTTCCCGATGATAATTAATTGAAGAGATTTTCGTATCGATCGTACCGCACAAAGCTGAAAGTGATCGAGCAAGGAATAAGAAAAAAAGAATGACAGACTATTCTATTGGGTTTGCAACCAAGTAATTGCCGATTTGTTCGATGAAATAAAAAATTTTTTTTACTTGGAACGAAGTTTAATCTGTAATGTATTTTCCATTTTGTTCGATGACCTTTTGCCACCTCTCCGACAACTTGAAAATTCCATGCTCGTAGAAAGTCTGATCCTTTTCGGCCAAAAACTGAGTTAAGCGAGATTTTACAGCGTCATCGTCGTTAAAAGTTTTACCACGAAGGGAGTTGTCCAGGGATCGAAATAACTGGTAATCCGATGGCGCGAGATCAGGGCTATATGGTGGGAGTAACATCAATTCCCAAGCAATATCCATCAATTTTTGCCGAGTGGACAAATACGTGTGCGGCCTAGCATTGTCCTGCTGGAAAATGACACCTTTACGATCGACCAATTCTGGTCGCTTTTCCTTGACCGCTGCATTCAATTTGTCCAGTTGCTAACATTCACGGATAATAAAAAATAACATAATAATAATAATAATAATTTTATAATATAACATTTACGGATATCATAAAAATGGAAGTGAGAGACATCTATTACTTAGTTGCCAAGCCAATATGAACGAAGGATGACACTCCCGGTAAATTCAAGAACTCCTGTTTCTTTGAAGACGGTGCCAGGCCACGTGTTGCGATTGTCTCGACGAAGAATTGTTCTCTGCATGCTCAAACGTCTGAGAATATATGTAGTCGTACTACTCGCAGCGATCGTATTTCAACGACTCGCGTTATTTATGTCACTGTGAATAAGTATACCTTAATGTGTAGCGGATATAATAAATTGTATTGGGGGCTCGCAGACAATGCAACAAATATTTATCGCAGAGAAAGTATATCCGAATGTCCACGCACAGATGATCGATGAAAATTGCGCCGTCATGACTTTATCAAACATTTGAGATCTAAAGTCAAGAGTTACGACCTTACCTGTGATGTTATTTATTCGCGACTTTTCTCATTCGCGAACAATCTATTTTAAACAAAAAGTGTGTCGAATATTAAAATTTAGAATAGACCTAACACGAACGTACATGATTTTCAATGTTCCTGTTCCTAGTTTTCAATCTTTTAAATGTAAAATAAACGTATATATAAGGTGTTTCGCAAATGTTATAATACGCAAAAAAAAACTGTGTTGGACAATTTTTTCCCTAAATTCTAGTAATAGTAATAGTGATTATGCGTATTATAATTAATTAATTATATAATATTATATTATTATATTATATTATATATTAATATAATATTATTATAATTAATTAATTAATTATGCGTGATTATGCGTATTATAATGTATGCAATTATGTACAAATGTAATAAACAGATTCCGATTTGATGCGTTTATCACAAAAATGAGATGGTAAAAATATCAGAAAGAGATTAAGTGAATTCGAGAACATGAGTGTATTATTGAAACCATTAGAAATAGAACCAATGTTCCGTTTAATTCCAGCAATTAATGTAGAAACTTTTTATTTTGCACAAGGATCTGCCGTTCGGTAAGAACCAGATCGATTGTCGATTATTCGCGATAAACTTGCCAGTAAATGCCGTCGTTGCCTAAAAAGAAGAGGGAATGGTGGTGGCGTATCATTAGGCAATGAAAACTGAACGTAATAAGTGGCCTTTTAACAGGAAATATCGTAACAGGCTGCATTTAACCAGATTTAGCGTGAATTAAATTTCTGCGGGTCGTTTGATCTTCGCACCATATTCCGTAGACGATCGATCAGTGAACATAACGACATTACTCACGTTAATAATTATCATTTTTATACCTTCTTCGAGGATGTCACGGAGATTGCGTTCATTAACGATGTTACTTAAATCACTGTAGCCCGGCTTTCTCTTCGCGCAATTTACGAAGATTTTCAGTTTTTAATACTCGATTCTGTATTGGATGAACGCGCATTGGTTGGAATAATCACGATATGTGATCATTGGACTGCTTGTTTTATACTTTCACGGCAAATACGAATATGCGAACACACTAAAAAAACAAATGATTATTAATGAAATCCCTTGGTAGATGGCACGAATGTCCCTTCATTGCTACTTCTTTTTGAAACGAAATATGAATGCGAAGCGTTTGCATAAACGCCCTCTGAATACTAATTAGTGGACCGCGAGTTTCATGGCGTTTTTCAATTATACGAGACGCGATGACATTTACAATTTTACTGAGAATTAAGATAACTTCTGTACATTGTCATATACCGGTTTAAATCAAGTCATCGGGAATTGGTCCACGAAGGTCAGAACTTGCATAAAAGTCCACGGTGCGATAATAAATATCACTTGTCAAGCCACTCGAGGGTAATAATAGTAACAAGACAATATGGCGGCAGTTAAGAACAAAACTCTAATAAACTCTGATATTACTGGTAGAGCTAAAATGGAACCGAACGAAACGGACGAAGGGACTATAAACCCAGGTGAACTTTGTTCGCCGCGCACTGAATCAACTGTAATCAAAACTGAGAGAAATTTTACTGAAATTGTACGCTTACTAGAGAGACGCCGTATTCTCGGCAAACAATGGTACAATCAGTGCAATACGGAAGGAAAAAGTGACACGGAAGTCTGAAATTTGGTCGCAAAGAAGAGAACGAAATGGGCGGATTGAAACTCGAGGCGTGCCCTCGACGACCGATCAATCAACCTCGCGGAATTATTCATATCAACAATTACCATTTTGATGCGTTCGTCGGTTTTTATCGGGCCGACTTTATAGATTATTAATGCGCGATGATGCTTCAATCACAGCGGCGCGTCCTCTCTTCGTCGATCTAACGCCCGACGCGACGTGAACCGACTGCGAAATGGGATTTTCCTCGGGAACTAGATTGCGGTAAAAACAGCAGTACAAATTAACAGAGGCAAGGATACATCGTCGTGAAAGCAACCGACGCCGACATTTTAATTTCATCTTGCAAATTCTGCGCTCGATGTTTTTTCAAACGCCCTCGCACGAACGATCTATTGATTAAGGAATGTTTGATTAGCGCAAGTTTCTCGGATACCCTTTTCGCTCTTGTGATTTTAGCATCTGCTGGCGCCACATTTCTTGCTCTTTTTTTATAAAAGTGAGGATCATTTTGTTGGGTAATATTTTTACACTGTAGACGTTGCAAAATGAAATATCTGAGCTGTGTTTATCGATGAGAATGAAAGTTGAGAAGTTCTATAGCAATGAACGCAACATTTTTAATCAGGGGGAAGCCTGATCAATGTTTTATCCAGAGACAGATATAATTAACGTTACTTGTTTAAGTCGATGATCGAGTCGATTTCTAACATCTAATTGTTATTATAAAACGGGGAGTCGACTGGAGCAACATGCTGTAGGAATAATTACATAAAGGAAAATTATTAAGCATTTTCTATTGTAGTACACGCATGCAGAATTTCTTGGATGGACTTCCTGTAGGTAAAATGATGAAATAGTTGCAAAGCAAAGTATTGATTTGCGCGCGAAACATGATCCAATAAAAACTTCAATTATGTGTCTTTCATTCAAAGGATTGAAACATCTTGAATGAACGATATAGCATTCTTTTGCAGTTTGATATGCAGTCTTTATCATACAAACTTTGATGAATTTACATTTAGTTTTCTATCGTTCTCGAACATAATTGAACCAGTATCATCGTAATGTACCATTTTAATCATCCTTTTCGCAGTGGCATAGATTACGATCGCAGAGTTTGAGTTGTAAAAACATATTAATTCTCCTGGAAATTGTATACTTCTGAACTAAAAAGTTTCATTCTTCATGGGAAACTTAATTAACATTTCACAAAAACTATAAATATTTCATTGTATTACCTAAGAATTAAAATTGTATCGTTCGAAATTAATCAGATCATTCAAAGATCTGTTTCCAGGGAAACAAGCTTTAAGGTTTGAATTTATACAGACTGTTAGTTATATTTTATTTAGTAATTACCTTAGTAATTATAGATTCGAAAGTTATATCACAGAAATAATAGAAAATAGAAATATACAAATATGATATTTTGTTAAGTTTTTTCGTTCAGACATCGATAACAATATAAAAGTTACTTCGCATCTGTAATTGTGCACGCCGCTGTATCTTATCGGTACGGTGTTTACGAATGAATGTTTCTGGGATCACTAAACATCTCAATGCGCCGCTCTCGCAATACGAGAAATCTATACGAAGTATTTTGCAAAGAAATCGCAAGAATTTGCGCGATAATCGCGAGAAAGTAAATTAAGTTCGCCGCTCAGGAAGCGTCAAGTGTCGCGGACCCGATCGCGAATAAGACTCCGTAACGCTTTATTAAAGTCTGTATTTCACCGGCTGTTAGGTCTGCGAACGGGATACTCTTCGGTCTATTGATTGCGGCCGGAACTGCGAAAAGAGATTCCGCAGCGACGGCGAGATCCTCGGCGAAATGTCCCGGTAACGCGTGGCAAGGAAAAGTCAATGTTTGAAGGATCGTAGAACGTTTAATAAAGCGGGGAGAGAGAAGGACTCTCGCGAAGTTTGCTTTAAAGTTAAGCGAAACGTACGATTCAGGTCAGTCCCGGGGTTGTGTTACTTATCGTAGCGATCGGGCAAGCAATCAACGGTGAAGCAACTTCTGTGTGTACGTTCACCGCGAAATATTGTCGCAATATTGCGCGAGATATCGCACGGAGAACGTAAAAACATCGTGTAAGCACCTTTTTCAGAGGAGACAGCCATTTTCTTTTTTTTATCTGTGCTACGGTAAAACAGAAATAAAACGAGCGGGAACCGTTCTCTCTGGCCGCGATAACTTAAGTTCGAGGGGTGGAACTACCACTTGAAGTTGCGCTATTAAACACTTTGACCGTCGACAACTACCTCGAAAAATTCTGTAGAATCGGACAATTTATTCAGCGATGTGAAAATTAAGAAGAGTTGATTTGCACCAGTACTTCTGAAACGAAAGCCGGAAGGTTAATATGTACGAGTACTCGATAAAGTAAAAATGAAAAAGTTGATACGTATAATGCCCGACGCTCGTGCATTTTACAGATCCTGACCTTTGCTAAACTGGACACATAAACGTGGCACTCGAAGTATTAATGCGAACATCGTCGAAACCGTGAAAACATTGCCTGAACTTTCTTTTATTTTTATCGTACGTTTTATCGTACTATATTTTCTTTTATCGTACTTCGTGTATAATATTAAGTATAAAAATATATCTTTGCAACTGATCGACTGTGTTTTCATAGATTATCGCTTAATTAATATCGTGTGTAAGAGATAACTGAGTATTTTCACAAAATTTCTATTCGTATCTTTCAAATTTGTATCTTTATTCGTCTGGTTACACTTTTTGACGTTCGGTAGACCGAATTTTACTGCAGAATACAATTCAATATCAGAAACATATCCGAACAATCGGAGATAAGCAGTTACCACGATTAGAAATTTTTCGATTGCAATAATTTCTTAGAAGGGAAAGAAAATTCATGCTTATCGCGTGCTTGAATTGTGTAACTTGAATGCTTAAATATTGATGACAAGAGATTAGAATTCAATTAGAATCCAATTTTAAAAGTCAGAATAACACATCTATACTCAATAAGTTATTAATTTTCATGACGAATCGGACTCGTCAAAGTATAGCAAGGGGTTAAATATAAAAGAACGTCTGACACGATAGACCGAGAATTTGAATGCGATACAGAAGAAAACAATATGATTTGAACATTTAATTTCAAGATAAAATGTATCTAGACGTGTCACATACTGATATAAAAATAGAAAACCCATTGTAATTTGCAACGAACTCGTACCACGTGAAGCAGACACTTTAGACAGTTGTCCCGCGAATACTGTGCTGCGTGAATAAGAGTTACTTCAGCAGCTTTTTTTCTTTGACTATTACGCAAGCCCTGAGACGCCGCAGAATGCAAATTTCGAATGAAAATTTAATGAATGGAGAGTTATAACCCACTTTCGCGAACAGAGATCTCGTTAATATTTGCTGGAATTTAATTACGTTTACGAAAACGAATGCGACGCCCGGAGGAATTATACATTTAAAACAGAAAGTTGCGTAATGTCTGGAGGGTGAAATTTGCGCGGCAAGGTTTCTATGGCCGGGTCCTCTCCGTACAGAGTCATTCATCGTTCGCGGCAAGGGTTAAGCGTTGCGTCGCGAGTACTTTTTCTTCTTCGAACTTTGATGCGACGTTCTCGTTTCAAGTTTTGCACCTTAAACTCGTCTGCGGGGCTAAGACCTTAATTACGTGGTCGGTGACGGCACCGAGGGTGCCGGCGAAGGGTGCGGAATAGGAGAAAATATTCCGCGAGAGGCAACAGGCGTGAAATTATTCGCGGACGGTCACGACCGGGCGGGGAGAAAAGTAGGCGACACTCGCGTTGAGAAATTCTGTTTTTCTGGAAAGCTCCTATCGGTTGGTGATCGACTCTGTCAAAGGAACGTAAAGAGGTATTCTTCAGAGCTTTGCGGGCTCGTGCAAATGGATGTAACTAGTTTGCACCGGCCTGTAATGAACCTGCACCCTCTGTAATCTCGAGGGGGCGCCGGACCGATGTGTTCCCGTCCAAAGAACGAAAGAAACAGAGGTGCTCTTTGTGACTAGAGGCGGGATCTTCGCGCATTCGACCCGGAATAAAAGGTTCGTTAGAATTTAACACGGTTTACAGATTTCTCGATAAATTTAGTGAAATAGTCGAATCGTTATATTGCGAACATACATCGCTGATAAAAATATGTTCCATATGGAACGAGAGTTCTTTGCAAATGTGTATAAAGATTCGTTCGATTTTAAGTTTGTTGTCTCAGAATAAACTGACATTTGACTTTCTAAATAAAACGGATTTTTTTCATTTGAAAATTGCTGATAGAAATCGAATAAAAATCCAAAAAAGTTTATGTTTAATTTTTAAATAGAATTTTCGTGGAATTTGCTTGGTTATAATTATGTACGTTCTTCCAGTTTAGGTAATTTTTAAGTTTACAATGATTGACTTTTATTTCAATTATCAAGAATACGTCACCTTTTGTCTGCTTCGCTTGAGTTCACGCAAATCCAGGGAAAGTTTATATAGCTGCACATGGTTTGTTTAATTGCCAAACGTATCTTGGACAATTAATTTACTTAATCTGAACAGTAAATAGTATCGTATATAGACTGTTTTCGATTTAGCTATTTAGGTGCAAAACGCGTTTCAAATATCAGAGATTCGGATAATCGTCAATATAATATAATATAATATAATATAATATAATATAATATAATATAATATAATATAATATAATATAATATAATATAATATAATATAATATAATATAATATAATATAATATAATATAATATAATATAATATAATATAATATAATATAATATAATATAATATAATATAATATAATATAATACATAGTAATAATAATATATAATATAATATAATATAATTTAATATAATACATAATAATATAATAAAACTATTATATTCGTTTAAAGTTAAAAATGAACGTGAAGCGGTGTCGGTTGTGTGACAAAATGGCCTGATAAGTAACAAAATATGGGACGACCGAGATCGACCATTTACTGGAGTGCGCGCTACTAAGCATACAGTATAACTGAACTATAACGTTAAACCAACATTTCTTCCAAAAAGGAAACGCATGACGCCAGCCAATTTTCACGAGCGAAAACGCGCGATCTAAAGCGCGTGTCAGACTTTGTAGACATTCTTCAAAACTTTGTTTGTATTCAACCATTTTCGTCTCGCTCAGTTATTTTATTACTACACAACGAAAAATTATTCCAAGCACCCCTTACGATGATAATTTTGCGAACGAAAATAGGAAATTTAGTTTTAATTGATCATAAATATTTTGATTACCGTCGAGGACTTATCTCCTTCGAAGGACAGCTTATTGTTTAGAACCAAGTGCGTTATCGATAAATCGATATGCGCCGATTAATCCTTTCCGCCCTTCGACAACGTACTTCCGGTGGTTTAAGGTACATTCCATGGGTGGTGACCACCATAATAATGGGTTTGCTGTTACAGAAACGTGTGCTATACACCGAAACCTAGTAAAGTTTCAATGTGTGCACACAAAAGGGTAAGATTTTGTTTATTCGCATAAGTTTCCTCCACCGATTTCGGTATTCTTTTGTTTCTTATATTCAATCTTGATTCCTCTTGATTCTCGCATTCCCCTATTTTCTATTACGGGACTAACATTTTCTTGGCAACACTTCTTAGCAATTTTGAATTTATATGTAAAGCAATGTGTGTGTGGTGATCATAAAAATGAGATTATTTCTACTCTATATTGTAAACATATTTTGCAAATAATATTTACAAATATAAATAATATTTACAAATAACATCTAGTCACATACGATTACTAGACCGAGGATTTTATGCATTCATGACAAAAATGTACAGATCGAATAGAAAACATTCGATGAATTCAAGGATATTCTTAGATTGTTTGTCAATCGATCAGAATTATTAAAACAGGAAAGACATTTTTTCATCTGAATTATATCATTTTAAATTAACTTCGGCATTTTTATTTCGCGTAAAGATCCGCAGTCTGATGATATCGTCGCTCTTTAAGTAATTTTTGGTAAATGTAGAATTGAATAGAATTTTTACTCAATTTGTCCATAGAATTTACTCGTATAAATACAAACCTGGCAGCAATACTGTAAAATCCAGCCGTAACATAAATAATGATTTTGGCGTCAATTAGCGTAATTCCGTTCTAGGGAATTTGTGTGTCTTGAAGGAACTTGTAGAAAATGTCTAGGTGATGAATATCGAAAGATGTTTTAAAATTAAGTTAATCATCCAAAGGTGGTTCGCATCATTTTGCAATCGGCAAAGTGGAAGAGGTGTGGATAAATGGCTATCCCAATTATCTTTTATCTTCAAGAACAACTAGTATCGCGATTGTTGTTATTTTTAGAGAGCAGAAATGTGACGTTTAACATGCATCAATCTAATACTAGGAAAATGAAAGCAATAATATGATTCGGTGGGTCGCAGTGGGCGTTCAATTAAAATGCAAAGCGGAAGTACTTGCAGAACCGTCGGATGATCCCCGGAAAAATTTAGATGCTCGATAATCTGTCGAACTTAGGTCTCTAATGCCGAGAAATATCGCAGATTCGCCGCGCCCGCGGTTTCGGCCGGCGTGAAAAATTTCCGGACGCGCGCGTACCGATGCAATTTGCATGCAAAGCGAATATTTCATAGCTACTGTATATTTTTTCCGTTGCAGTCTTACACTGCGAACGGCAACAAATGGAAATTCGCCGCTAGTTTCCGTTGTCCTCGTTAATAAATACGCGCCTGCGATATAGAAACGTAAATTGTAGTGTGCGAATGAATTTTGTCCCCCGCTGGTCAGTAGACGCAACATTCGATCACTTTGTGCAAATGCCGGCAGTTCTCTAATGGCTCCTTTTGCAGTCGAACGTCAACCTTCGATTAAGTTGAAGAAACGCTGAGAACAGGTAACAATTTTATTTTCAGAACTTGACGAATTGTGCGTCAACTTCTTCTGAAATTGTTATCTAAAAGAAAGCTTCCGGCGAATAAAATGCTAAAATTCTGAGAAAATGAATTATTCTACAAAATAATCGATCTCGCTACTGATCTTCGGATATTTATGCCAATATTGGTGTTTATAAGAGTTAGAAAATTTGAAGAGTGAAAACTGTTCACTTCAGCGAGATCGACTTTCGTTAAACGTCTCGCCATTTCTGCGAAAAATGCTACGGTTGAGAAGCAAAGTTGCTAAAGTTGAGAAGCAAAGAACACAAGATTCTTCGACAATACTTCTCACGGTTGGTAATTATAAATTGCACGAAGTTATTCCGTATGGACTGTTGAGACACGAAATTGCAGTCTTATTAACATTTTCCAATGTTTCGTTGCTTTCGCGATATTGTCCGTGACTGACACGCAATTTACGCTTGAGAAATTCTCACCGTGGATAAATCGAAGCTCACTAATGGTCCAATTAATATTCCGGTAACCTAAATACTCTGTACTTTCCCATTTATCTAGTAATCCTATTCTCGACTCGATCTAGCATTTTATGAAGCAAGACTTCCGCCGTGTTAATTTTCATGTTCTTGAATATTATAAATTGTCAGGCTCGCATCTGCATGCCTCGACACTGAATCTCGTTCGCTGATTGAAAACTATCGATCAGAATCCCTTCGGCTTCGCACCTACGAGTCGGTGTATCGACGCCTATCGATTCCTAATTAATACGAACGTTAGTCGAATCTTCACTTGCAACCGACGGCGGTTTTATCTCGCGGGAATAACGGTCGTAAAACGCGAAACGGTATTAGCGTTATCTAACACGAATTTGCATTTAAGGGATTACAGGATTCGTTGGAAGTACAAATTCTCACGGTTCTACGTATTTCTATGCTTCGATATCTATACCTTTCTTATTCGTCGTATCCACTAACGAGGCACAATAAATGCTTCACGCGAAAAGAAAAGAATGTAAACTCTCGGAAAGGATTACGGTATGATCGTTAATCGAACACTTAAGCGCCGTTTAAAGGTCGATTTAGCGGAAAAATTGGAACTTCTAATTATCGAGTTTATCAACGCGTGATCGATCATCCTCTCGGTATCATGGTAACATGATTTAAGTCTAATATCTTTGTAATATACAGAATCCCTTTTTATTAAGATGGTATTCGAGTGCGAAACCTGTGTTTTTTTAGTGTTTCTTCGGAACTTTTTCCACTGAAAAACTGTAGCGCACTGCGCAGCAAACAGTTCAGAGTATATTTATACATACTTCAGCAGCGTTTCTAATGTTTTTTATCAAGAAAATATCAAGACTTTACAACGCTTCATATTCTCGTTTGCATTCCTTTCTAAGAAGGTCCGTTTATCTTAAATAAAAGAACCACGAAGACTCTTGATCTGAAAAGTCGATCATTAAAAAGGTAAACGGCCTCATGTATTGTCTTAAAGACAATATTTCGAAGAAAGATTTTCAAATAATAATTGGTCCAAGCAGATTTTCAAATATCATGGACTCCGTTTTAAAAAGACACAGTACTGAGAGGAACGTGTTTCAAGTTTTAACTTCGTTGATTTTAGAAATTCACGCAAAAAGTTTTGCACAAATGTGTGTATTGCATTTCTTTTTTTATTCTTGAAGAGAATTAACCAACTTTGTAAATTTAACAATTTAAATAACGGTATGTTTATACTGTATACGGTGATATTTCTCTCATGTTAATCTATCGGTATGTTGACCGAGCAACATTTTAAATCACTTTCTATAAATATCTTCTTTGTAAGGTCTCCGAAACTCACATTTTGGGACTTGTTCTGTATTTACAGAGCATTAATCGAGCCGTTTATTTTGAAAGTGGCCTAAGTCCATTTATTTGAAAATCCAGATATTTAAGGTTTTTACGTTGTAATAAATTTAAAAATATTGCTAATTGATCACATGGTGGCATAATGTTTTTGTGTTCCTAAGGGTCACTGCGTTCTTTCAGCTTTGCTGGCATGAAATTATATGTATAACGTAGAAATGTGAATATTAAAATAGCTGGCTCGGTGTGTTCTTGAAAAATGAACTTAGGCCACTTTCAAAATAAACGGCTCAATTATGGGACACAATTCTTCTCTTTGCTAGACAATCCTAGTTCAAAAGTGAAATTCTCAAATAGGCACGCAACGTAAACCTATCCACGGCTTCGTTGCGCTGGAATCATCTGCTGTGCTGTAGCTCAATGTTATTCTTGGAACAGTAAGAGTATCGACATTATCAATAGAGTTATGATCCTTTAACAGTACAATGAAAACGATAGTGTTGTTGGCTTCAGTCAGAAGACAATAACAAAGCGCGATTCAATGACAGGGCTAATGCACAGGCTAGAGTGAAATGGTAAGCTCGCGGCGAAGTCCACTCCAACGTCATCGTTTTCATGCACGCGAGTGATTCCTGAATGAAATGAAATTAACGGAGATTAGAACGTTCCAAGTACCTCTAGGTTAATTTAAATTCAACCGAATTGAATTCAGTAAATGCATAAAGTTTCGTTAAGGGGGATTTTAGGGTAAATTTTGCAGTCACATTTGCAAGGTTTATTTATGCATGTTTCTCAGTAACCTTTTAAAATTCTTTGAGTTAAAAGAAAGTTAAAAGTGATGGTCGAATTTGAAAAAGATCGCGACCACGATTGCAACCACTTATGTTTATCTGAAATGAAAAACGTGTAGGACTCGTTAATTAATATGACTTTGACTATAGCAGGTACTGAACAAAGAAAAAAATCGACGATTAAAAAAATGACGTCATTTTGAAATTAGATCACCGATTTTTCCTATCGATTTTTCAATATTGGGAGTCTAAAAACAATTATTATAGTTAAATAGATTTGAAGATATCATGATCACCGTTCCGAAAAACATACTTTCGAGAAGAACACATTTCAAGTTTTGTGTATGAATATTGATCATTCGTATTATGATGGATTAACCACTTTCTCCATTTTAAAAACTCAGTTTTCTAAGAATTCTACAAATCACAGATTCGTATACGTATTTTTGAACCTATATTCTTCAATAAAATGTAAAAGAAAATCAATTTTTTTCAAGATTCTCACTAGAATATATAAATTAATATTATATAATATATTATATTATATATTAATATATATTATATATTATTATACATATATAGATATTATTATTATTATATATTAGTATTATATTATTATATATATTATTATTATTATTATTATATATTAGTATCATATTATTATATTAATATATATTATTAATATTATATAATATTATATGAATTAACAGTCTCATGCCAATAATACAAAATTCTGTACAATTTTCGTTGCAGATTATTTTATCGGTATAGCAAACTGTTTGATATCACCAACAAAATTTTTCACATGATTCAACGCGAAACTTCTCCAGTGACGACACGACTTTTGGTCCAAAATTGATCTATGCTCCGCGGCAACATGATATTGAACACCGTGGTAAAACGTTAGAGTTCGGTCTGACCAACAGGTTGGCGCAGCGCGGCGAGATGAACTGACGTAATTGGAACGAGAACCCTAATTTGCTGAATGCAAATTAAGCTCTCGGTGGTAATGAACTCGACAGCGATGACGTCGTTGACGGCATCAACAATGATCGTTGACGTCTATATCAGCGCGTTGAACCAGATTCATTCACTATCGAACTTGACCCCGTTTCGCTAGCACGTGCTCGACGTTCTTCTTCGCCTAAATATAGCCGTATCAATCGAAACGGAGCAATTGACCTGGTCGCCTAATCTGTCTGCCATCATTCGCAGGCTCGTCGCGAGCCAAAATTATTTCTTATCGTTCGAAGTAAGATAGTAATGCTTAAATTATGCATGAAAATATTAATACAAGATAACAGTGGAGATAATCACTTTCTGGACTAAAAAATTGATTATATATAGAACCCTCTTGTTATATGTATAACAAATGATACTAAATATTATAATATATAATTAATATTTAATTAAATATATAATATAATATATTATATTATTATATATAATATATTATATATATAAATACTGTTATTTATGTATCATCCTCGTTAAAGAAAATATAAATGTTACAAGTTATTTTTGTACCATACAAAATGAAATGTATTAATACCTGTACACAAAATTCGGTATAAATTTCTCTTAAAATAACCTTTACCATTTCGAATGTATTAAAAAAAGGAAAATTGATCCCTTTAGAATTTATAAACGAGCCGCTTTCAAGATCATTGAAATTAGCGTTGAGCACCCTATTTCGAATAATATTCTATCCCTATTCGAATAATTACCAATTTATATATTTTCTATCAATACGGGAAAGTAAATTTATATAATAATATTATAAATAATATATTATGCTATAATATATTATAATATATTATAAATTATATTATACTATAAATAATATTATTATATATAAATTTGTGGTTGTAAGAATGCTTTTACTACAATCAAATTATGGTGATTGCGCACAACGTGACTCTATTTGTCAGAAGTTGATCGAATCAGGTTCTCCAAGATAAAAAAAAGAACTATGAAGACGCTGAAAGCGAAAGGGAGAATAATGCTACAAAAGTATCGTATAACTGGAAGAGGTTAATGGCACTTCCATCAAAGGGGAGTACTGAAAGAACAGCCACCCCCTTGGAGCGGATGTTAACAGTGCAAACAAACATGGTTCGAGATGGCGTCCCGAACTACAGTCTAGCTACATACTGCAAAATCAGTAAAATCAGCGTGAAACAGAAAGGAAAGTTCTCTGTTACTTATTTCCCAGATAATCGTTGAAGAATTTTCCAAGCGAGAAGAATGTTTCTTCGAAGGTGTTACAAAAGATCATCGACACGCTTATGTGCAATCACACTTGCGTACCTTAAAAGTTCAGACGATATCCAGTTTAAACAATTCTTTATCTCATCTTGCATTTCCTATTTTTAAGGAGGAATTTAAAAGGCTAATTAATCGTGTTTCTGCTACAGTGATCTTGATCATTGTATCAATTCTTGCGTTCAATCGCCAAAGAACACACTGTATTTACAATGAAATAGAAATTTAGTTACACCTTTAAATTTATATTTAAAAGCTACATAGCATTTATAACATAAATTATATTCTTTCATATTTCAGGGACAATAATTTAAAATTAATACCGTATGCAATTACGTAAAATATGACGTATGTGTATTCTTTGTTTCAGATAACTTTACTCAAGAAAATGGTTTTCATCAAGATTCTGATGTCCTTCTTTCTAATTACTATAACGAGAAGTCAACCACTGTCGTACAACACTTACGACGAAAGAGAATTGTCCCGGGAACGAGCGCCATTTTTGCTCCTAATCAATCATCGGATTCCGGACTTGGAGGTACGTCAAGGCAACAAGCAAAATTCAAATTCTTCATTCTTCATTCTCTTACCGTTCCTTCATTTCCCACAGATAATCCAATTGTTAAAAACCGACTCTATCAACGGCAAGAATAAAGACATACCTCGAAGATACAAATACAATTCTGATAACAGGTTTCATTCCCTCCCATTGTTTCGCATACTACTGAAATGTGCGAAAATGCTGCATGTCATAATCTCGAATATTGAAATTTATGCACTCCATCGTAAATGATGAAGACCAATTCGATAGACCGGAAAAAAATAATACAATATAAAGGGTTACGAAAATACGCGGAAGTTTAAACATCAGAACTTTAAGCAACAGTGTCTCGAAAGTGCGAACATGTGTAACATGCCGCGTGTTCTTCCTTGCAACCGCAGATGTAACAGTCGCACGTTCTGAATCGGTAACGAACGACTGACTAAAATCCTCGCGTGTGGCCTCTAAGAATAATGCATACGCGACGAATAATACTGTTACATCGTGTCCTCGCGTAGGTCGGAACACCGTGTGTCCATTACCTAACTATTGACTTGTCGTGAAACGACACCGCAGATACTACTTCGTGGATGGAATTGAATTCAGAATGCGAATCGAGAACGAGAGTCGATGTATCTCGCCGAGGTGATATAAACGATCAAATGCTCCCGCGTAATCTGCCTTCCGGTTTATTTACCGGTCGCGTATACAGACGTTACACCATCGTACAATACGATACGTATTTACACATACCGGCCGGTGCCGATTATTAATTTGGAAAAATATTTTCACTTATCCCTTTAACGATCATGCTCGTGTATGCGACGGTCACACTAAATTAACACGTTCCGTGCCGAGCTTTTTTTACTCGAATCTTCACACTTTGATATTTTACTAAAACTTGATGTATTACGTGCAATTATTAATTCTCATACACATAACAACGTAACAAAAACTTATCAACGCCCATTCTTGCGGTGGAAATTGATTCTTCGGTTCTAAATTTCTTGTAAACAATTTGTTCAGTTCACTAAGTAAACATGCAAGCGTGTACCATCGATGGTACACGTGGCACGGAACGTGTTAATTTGGAAAAATATTTTCACTTATCCCTTTAACGATCATGCTCGTGTATGCGACGGTCACACTAAATTAACAAAGAATATACAGGGTGTCCCAGGTTTTAATGTTCGAACTTTGTTAGCGTATTCTATGGCACAAAGTAAGAAAAAAATGTTACGTGAACACAGGTCATATAGAGCTTTATTAAGAAGTTATAAGAAAAATTCAGAATAGGAATAGTAATCAACTTGCTGTTAGTGCGAGCATTCGCTTGAATAGATCAGCAGATGCCGTGTGTTTATGTAAGCTGTGTTTATTAATACATTTCGAAATGTATTAATAATCGTTGTTGACAATACATGATTGACATCGATCGAAGATTTTTTTTTATTTTTTATTTCTTCTTTAGTCGATTACTATTCCTATTCTGAATTTTTGTTATAACTTCTTAATAAAGCTCTATATGACCTGTGTTCACGTAACATTTTTTTCTTACTGTGTGCCATAGAATGTACTGACAAAGTTTGAACATTAAAACCTGTAGGACACCCTGTATAATTCTAAACCGCATAAACTTCATTCGATTCGACATTATGTTTCATTTTCTAAGCGTTCGCAAGAGCTTCTACCACAAGGGACGTTAATTTTCTTTCGATAATCATGTGAAAGTTAGTTTAAAAATTGATTTGCAATTATGGAATTACACATACACAAACACAAAAATACACAGATGAAAATATTTATGCTTTAAAGAATGAAATACATCGATGTGGCACGATGAATATTAACATAAACGTTTGACAATTACATGGTTGCTCCAGTAAGAAACGGTAAGACAATATGGCAATCTTGGTGGTCGTAAACATTATTTGTTTTACAAACTTAGATTTCTTAGCTTAAAAAGTTACCAATTTTGCAGAATATAAGCTTGCAATGCAAGTTACTTGGTCGTTGAGCAGCCATCAAAAGCGCAATTTTGACGAAACTGTTCAATCTCGAATGTTTGTATAAATAATTCTACGCTGAATTATTTAAGGAAATGTCTTTTTAATTCGCGATCAATCTGTGCAAATATTGTACATCGTGAATTGCATTACTTTGGTGTTTAAATTCTGTTCTCTTTGAGCACAGGTCCAGACTCGTGTTATGTTACTTAGTTTTACACTCACGTCCATCTTTACCGTTCACTCTGCTGAATCCTATTCTGGAAACAGTTCGTTAACTTCATGCTGTTACATACGATTATTACCTCTTCGCGCCAACCTCAGAATCTGCTTCGACTTGTTTAAAAGCGCAAATGACTTTTGTCGAGAGACCATAGAAGCTTTAGATCCTGTTTATTACTGTCAATCTATGGAAATTGTGTAAAGTTCTATATACACGTACAGCCTCGAAAACCAATTTGAACCTTTGAATTACAGGTTGATTTCCTCTTTTCACTATCGCTATCTACGTCTTGCATTCAAAATGCGTTATTATTCTCATGAATAAATGAATAAAAATCTAAAACAAATGATCACTTCGAGTTCAGGCTTTTCTTTCAGTTTCTTCTAAAAGCATTAACAGACGATTCGATAAATGTCAACATAAAAATTCAATAAAAATCATTTCCGAATGCTATAATAATAGATGTAAATGCAAAAAATATAACAATTACTCGTTTTACCGTATGGTACCTCGCGAATATGAGTCAGAAATTGTCCGAGATATGGCCATAGTTTTGACATAACGAAGAGATCTTTCGCATCCAGAGAAATGAATATGAAACGGTGCCGGTGAACAATACCCCCAAATGAGAAATGATAATAGGTGCCTGGTCTAACATAGATTTCTGACAAGCTAATCACGATGGACCAATGTCTGTGCTCGGTAAGGAAATAATATATGAAAATTGACTGCGGCAAACGGACGATTTAAGGCGCGCATATAAATGCCGCGTTATCGTCCCACGAGGTGCCATTCTTCCGGTTCTCTCCTTCGCGCGTTAATTAAAACGAGCTCAAGTGCAGCCGCCATTACCTACTAGATAGGAACCTACTTCCAGGAGAAGCTTCGTTATCATTTATACGTGATAAGATTTTTGCTTCCAGCGACTTCAACAAGAAAAAAGGCACGTGCAATCGTTAAAAAATTTGTCCACCTGCGTCACCTAATGTCATAAAGATTTTCAACGTTGTTGCAAAGGACTAAGAATAATTTATAATTTCATTAATCAATGTTCAGTAAGAATTTAGAGACTAATAATAAGTAATATCGAATACATGTACGTACAACAATCCTGTATTTGCTAAATAAACCATCTCTGGTTTGAAGCATTAATAAATAAATAAATAAACTTGATCTCGAGGTGTCAAACTGTTGGTTCATCTCTTCAGTCAGTTAATAAAAAATCGTTTAAAACATATTTACATAATTTCCATACTTTTGGTTAATTTTATTCGTCCAAATATTTTGTGTAAAAATTGTTAGATCTTCTCTGTTCTCGTCATTAAATAGACATTTGAACACAATTTAATTTTTTCGATAAATGTAAACGCTATTTTTGTTTTCTGTTATAACGTATATAAAATTTCCCCACTTAGTAACCGAAAGCAACAAAGATGTATTGCAAAATAAAATGAAGTCAGCTTCTTTCAATGAGGAAATTAATCTTGTCACACTCATTGTTTTAATTGCCAATAAATAAACAGCACGAAGAAAGGGTTGCGCATTGATTCATATACTGAATAAATTGAACGACTGTAAAAAACAAGAAAAGAATTCCGAAGTCGAGATAAAAAGGAACAACTACTTCTAATGGCGTACTGACTTTTCCGCAGTCTCTATTTCAATTGTCTCTAAATAATTAATATATTTACACACACACGTGCGCAATCAATTTCAAATAATTACATTTCATTGTTCCAAACACAAACGATCACAACTGGAGGTTTCTAGCTGAACGAACGCATTCACCGAGCCCCCGAAATATTTAAATTTGTCTCCCCACCGATCGCAAGCGTGGATTAAGGGCGAGGGACGCGTGTGAACATTAAAGGCACGGCTGAACGCAAAGAATTCCGACCTCGGGTGCGTGGACCTTTTTCGAAATGAGAGCCGCCGAGCTTTTTGTTCATATTCTTGAGCTTGTGTGCTGCGGAAGTGGCAATAAAATGAGGGAAATATCGTGCAAGGATGGTAGCGCGTTGCACATATGAGGATCGTTACATCCAGTTCCTTTTATTTTTCTGCTCCGTTCGCCGCGAAGGTGCATTTGCTCCATAGTAACGGTAATCTATAAGTCGTTGCACACACTGCCTCCCATTTTCCTTTTCTTTTATTAACGACATAATCATCGCGCGCGCGCGCCGCGCTGCTAATAATTGACGCGTTAATTTTTCGTTTGCCAGCTCGTCCGAGCGAATTAACACGGTCCGCTTAATCGTTTTAGTTTCCGCGAGAGGGAAAAAAGCCGCGTTGTGCACGGAGAATCTCTCGCGCTGTACATTATCAATATTCACGCGATCCCTTTTGGAAATTATTCCCCTAATCGTTTTCGTCGCGAGCCTCATTTTTCATAGTCCGCAACATTATTTCTCTCCGTTATTGCCGGACACGTGGAGAATAGGTTCGGAGAATAATATCGTCCGCGTATACGAAACAGAAATTATACCTCTCGTTTCGCGAATAAGCCCTAAATATTGAGGACGGAAATTAAGATGAACGTGTACCGGAACGACCTTTGTTTTTACATCGCCGGTTTCTCACTCCGGGCGTCGAAAAAATTAACTGCCACATAAAAAGGGGTAAGAATGCTTTCGCTTTCGGACCGATCCATTACCCGAATGAACGAGTTCCAACGAACGACACTCTTGGACGCGGCTGAATAAATAAATTGAAATTTAATCTCGAGAAATAACGATCGGAATAAAGATGTAACGGCACGATTGTTTCGTTGTTATGTCCCCCTGAACGTCGTAGACGAAACGACCTTTTCCGTGCCCTTGCAAGCCCTCTCGATCCAATCATCGTTTTTTGCGTTTTATAATGTTTCTACTCTAAAGATAGTTTTATATTTGCAACAAGCATGAGATAATGTACATGCTTCCTCTCTCTCTCTCTCTCAACAATATGTCGTTATTTTTCAAAGGCCGCCGCAGTATTAGCGAGCGTTACCAGTATATTAGCAAGCAATATTAAAATTACTAATTTATGGATATAAAAGAAGGTTTATCCACCAGTTGCGATGATACGACAAATATTTTATATGCAATTTGTCGTTGTCAACAGCTTTGAGCATCATAATGTCACTAACAATGGCTGTCTACACTCTTGTTAAAGGTATATTTGCAATTTAAAAACATGAACACTTCACTAAAAAAAATGATAAATTTACAGTGCCGTTACGTTTTTATTTAAAAACCTGTACTAGGTCCAATAAGAAGATCACGTTTGATATCAAAGAAGTAATAACTTTATTATACACTGTAATATGAAAATGAGTGATCTTTAGAACTCTGAAGAAATGATCTTAGCATAATTTTTGGAGATATTTTGTATAGTCTCTCTCTCTCTCTCTCTTTCTCTCTCTCTCTCTCTCTCTCTCTCTCTCTCTCTCTCTTTCATCACATCTGAGGAAATACCTCTAGGTCATTCACCTAGTATAGATTCATAAGATAAGCCTGGTCATTTGAAAATAATCGAATGCCTGCAATTTATAGAACGAGATGTTCGACTCGAGTAACGATCCTGGATCAACGCTGGTCAGGACAAAGAGAATTGGATCCTTGTCAATTGTGAACAATTTGGACGTGCTGCGGCAGAGAGTGCTTTTAGAGCTGGCTCGGCGCAAGGCGATGCAAGATCAACAGCAAGTCAACGCCAACCGTCGTCTGTTGGACGTGATCGGCAAGAGATCATTGCCCCTGTTCACCGAAGGCATGAACAAGCCCATTTCGAGAACGAGGAACGGGATCGAGTTCACGATTGATCAGGAAGAAAAAAACCAAGATCGAAGTACCGCGCCGGAAAAACTTCCGGGAAGACTGGATGACTGGCTTCAGGTGAACGACGGCACTTTTCGAGAAAGACACGACGATCAGACACGAAGGGTAATTATGCAAAACAATGCAACCGTCTTCTGAAGATCTCTTTTCTTAACGCTTTCATCTGCAGCATCACTGTTAGCTCACTAATTGATCCCTTCTAAAAAGAAGCTAAATGATTTTCTTGTAAATACGAAGTCCCACAAATTTAGGACCATGTTGCTAAGATGATCTGTTGGTTTATAAATGGAACTAATTAACCCATTAATTGTTGTCAAAATTCGCCAAGTCATCAGATCAATAAAATGTTAACTTCTACCAATGTGATAAAAAAGAAGAAGCTAAAAGAAGCTAAATGATTTTCTTCTAAATACGAAGTCCCACAAATTTAGGACCATGTTGCTAAGATGATTTGTTGGTTTATAAATGGAACTAATTAACCGATTAATTGTTGTTAAAATTTGCCAAGTCATCAGATCAATAAAATGTTAACTTCTACCAATGTGATAAAAAAGAAGAAGCTAAATGATTTTCTTCTAAATACGAAGTCCCACAGTTCTACCAATGTGATAAAGATAGTAGGTAGCAGATTCTGCATGAAAAGACACAAGTCGACAGCGCAGAATACAATTAATAATTTTTAGAAAGATCTATTTATGTCTATAGAGCTAGATATAAGAGTAGATTGAATTGTATAGTATAATAGTATGTGGACACTGAATGAACCTGTATCGTTGTTTTCAGGTGCAGTCGAACGAATTGCGTTTACTGTAATCAACCCGAAGAAAACTATGGATTCACAATCAACACTCGCTATTACGGTTTTTTAACTAACAACACGATTAACATATAGTTTGTGTATTTATTCGTCACATTCCTCATGTTTTACCATAGACCCATATACTTTGTGGCATGCAAGAATCATGATTTAAATACAGTTTCATCCCCTGCTCCAGCTATCCTGCAAATTACTCGCGTACCGAGCACGAGGCGACCTGTGCCAATAGTTCTCAATAGCTCAGGATATTTAAGAAAACTGTAAAAATATTCCAGTATTTCTCTTCCTCAGTTCGCCACTTAGCTAGATTAATTTTACGACGCCCGGAAAAGGAAAATAATAGAAACGACGCACACGAATCTCTTTAGCCACGTATGAGAAAGCTCGTGACAAGAGTTTACGATCCGACGTTCAAGCCTGTACTTCATTAATTTTCTATGTTTTCCTTTTCGATTACGTGGAATCCTGTAACAGAACAGTATTATGTGTTGTGATCTTTTCCAAGTCTGTCTAATCAATGAAAACAACCCTCACATAAAAGGCATCCGACGTACAACTTTTTCATGTAACTTATTGTAGATGTTACTTCATGTTAATGTTAAGTTTTGAGAGCATAACGACGGCGATACTACGATGTATTTTATTGTAATTATTTAACGGTGACAGACATTCCAAAAATCAATTGCCAAGGCATGAAATAGTAATAGGGAAATGTACCTACTTGCTGTACAATAACTGTTTTTTAGATACTTATATGTTTACTTGTTTATTTGTAAGAAGGTTTAAATGTTGTATGTAAAAGGATGAATTGTACACCTAATGCAATGTGATTGTTACTTTAGCATTGATATTTGATTTTCACTTTTACTTTCGAAGAGATTTCTTTCACTCGTACGAACCATATGTGTATTTAAAAATAAATGTTTCAAACAAATATATTTACCTAAGCATCTTGTGTATGTAAAAGGTTTCTTGCTTGAATATTATTTTCAATTTATGTTAATGCTATTACGAATACAATCCTTCACATGTACAGTATCCTTAAAAAGACTGTATTTCAGTCAGGTAATGCACCAAAGAAATACTGTATTATGTGCAAATCAATGATTCCTTTTCTACGTGTTACAAATGAGTATGTATACTATGTTTAAAAAACGCTTGCCCCTACAAATTACACGTATACACATATTATATCCGCGTAATTCATCGAAGCGTAAATTGTTTTCAAATTGTACGAATTTTAGTCTTAAGTATTTTTATGCAGTGTTAAAAATATGGAAAAAAAATAAATATCATCAAGTAAATATAATTTGTAATAGACTTTTAATAGAACACTGTTTTCTCTTCATTCAATATTTTCGTTTATCTGTCGATTTACAAACTGAGTACTCATTGACAAATGATTCTACGTCAACGATTGTGTTAGAAATATAAAGATCTAATAAATGAAACACAGTTAACGCTTCCGATGTTTACGGTGATGTTAGAAAATAGATATAACTATGTATTATCATTATTTACACGTTATATGACATAACTTGTTAAAAACTGTATATGCATCCTAAAAGTACTATGCATAAAGTAGATATAAGTTATTTATTTAAAGAAATTATACAATATTGTTATTTATTTTCGATTTTTTTTTATTCTGATGATATAAATTGCACAAAAAGTAGACAAAATGAAATAAACTTCATTTAAGATAGATGTGTTAAGCATTCTTTCACCTCTCTCACTAACGAAGTATAATAAAAGTACATCGCATTGCTTACTGTTCTTTAAACAATTTTATTCTTTTTTTATCCATTATCGAAGTTCATATAATACTTAATATTATTATCATTACAATTACAACATATACCTCATCCACTCCTAGTAAATGATGGTCGTATTTTATTCTTTTCTGGAAATATAATCCGTATGTATATATATATTATACTATACATGTATATACATATACTATATATACATATACATATACATACATGTATAGTATAATATATATATATATAATCCATATGTATATATATATATAGTCCGTCAAACTGTTTCACTGTACAGAGTGTCACAATTGAAAATACTAATGTACAATACCTTTCCCCTGAACACTTCTAACAAAACATCGGGAAAAGAATTAGAAAAGATTACAAGTTCTTTTTTCCATTTTAACTGAAATTTTTGTTTTAAAAACGTAAGTTATCATTAACTCATCTCAGTCCTGCATATAAATAATTAATACTCTTTCGAAGTATATTCAATAAGCACAAACAGCTCAGCCAACTGAATAACGTGGCTAGTATTTTAAAAAGTAGAAAGTGGAACTGTAACGAAATAAAATATATGGAAGGTAACTTAGAACCGTAAAAAATCCATGAAATGAAATATAGTCTTTTAGATGGTTGCAATCACAGTTTACGAAGGTCAAGAACAAACACACTGCCATCAGATGCAGAAGCACCAACTTTATCGCCTCGACTGTTCCAACAGACTTCAAATATTCCGCCTGTACCTCTATAACTGTGCACCAATTGACCACTCTGCGCAATTTAATAAAATATGTATATAATACTCATGATATATTCAGTGCTCGAAATGCTTCGGAACGCAACATTAGGCCCCGCCTCCTGACTACCACAGCGTCTCGCTCCCCACGTTGCGTAGTCAGAAGGTGGAGCCTAATGTTGCGTTCCGAAGCACTTCAAGCACTAAATATATTAACAAATCTAGAAACAAGAATAAATATAATCGTATTACCTGAGTAGACCAAATATGAACACATTTGTCGAAACTTCCACTAGCAAGAAATTTACCATCTGGACTAAATGCTACGCTGTAAACTGGCTCTGTGTGTTTTGTAAGTGTGTGTATACATGCGCCTCTCTCTACATCCCATAACCTTACTGTCGAATCAAAAGATGCGCTAGCTAATGTTAGATTCATATTTGGATTATGTGTTCCAGGTCCAGTTGGTGACCACTTAATTGTATATATTTCTTTGCTATGTGCCTGGAGATCATGTACCCATGTGTCCTGTTTCATAGACCAAATTTTGAGACTCATATCATCTGAACAACTAGCTAACAAATTTCCTTGAGGATCCCATTTAATAGCATTAACTTCATTCTGTAATTAATACAGTATATGATAATATTCAGCTGAAAAATTAAATACCGCTATCAATTATTTCTAAATACTTACTGTATGACCTTGGAAGCTCTTGATTGGTTTGTCTACATTAAGTTTACATACATGTATACATTGATCTGTAGAACAACTAGCGAATGACGTATTTGTTTGCCAATCAACATCTAAAGCAGGTGCACAATGAAAACTAAACTGTTGGGTACACTGTCCACTTTCTGCATCCCATATAATTGTTGTTTTATCTACACCAGCACTCAGTATATAATTTCCACGTTTGTTCCACTTTAACGCAAAAATTGGACCTTTGTGTTGACCTAAAGTTGAAGCTAATCTACCATCTGTTTTCCAAATTCTTGCATAACCATCATAACTTCCAGTTGCTAATAAGGTACCATCACACTGAACAAAAAGGACAGTAAATGTTTTCCAAGCCTTGCAAATATTATATATATAAATATTATTAAGCATATGAAGCATACCTTCCAATCTAAAGAAGTAACATCTTTATTACTTGGTACTTCTGTACCACCTTTCTGTATGCAGTGACGAAGAACAAGTTGATTTGGTGCTTGAGAATTATCAGACATATCCCAAATACGAGCTGTACTATCTCCAGAACCAGATGCCAAGAGATCGGTTGTTGGATTCCATGCACATATAAACACTTCTGATTCATGACCACGTAATTTTGTAGCTTTACTTTCTGGAATTTCAACTGCACTAGGATTACTTCCTCCACCTGAGCCTTGTTGTTGTTCGTCTACTTCCATTTCTGTCCTATCTCCACCCCTCTCATTTGTACCTACACCTTCATTAGAAGTAACAACTGTAAATTAATTAATAAATATTAAATTAGATACACTTCTTTCTTCTTAAAACATTTTCTTTTCATAACAATTTTATTACAACTATAATATGCAGCGTGTGTGAGTTATAACCAAATATGAAAATATTTCAAAAAAATATTAATAATACAGAAAAATGTTTCAGACAAAAGTTGCATCGTATTAATAGTAATATGTATATGGTGTAGATGTTCTTTTGACCTTGTGAGGTCCTTGAACTAGCCTACGAAGGTCAAGGTCATATTTTTTAATGGAACTGTACATTTGTCATCACATATCTTTATAGCAAATATCTTGACCTTTTCAAAACTCTACTTAAATGTGTATTTTGCTTACTTCGTTCCAGGCATATGACCTCTTAAAGCATTAGAGTTAACAGACATACACCACGGTGCCATTTATATTGGGCACTACATTGACGGATCCAGTAGACCGATGTTATTTGTAAACACAAAGCGACCTTTTCGTTGACACAATGTTGTTCTTTCTAATATTCACACGCGTAAGCCGTCAGAAAGTCAATGACTTTCAGTGAAAAAATGTGTCTTCAAATAAGTTTGTCTCCATTTCGCAATAAATCATTATAAAAATGCATTTAATAGCAGGGTAGAAAATTGAAATAGTTCTTTTACACAATGATAGGTAAACATACAAGGCAGTGGGTGAAGAATTTGGTAAACATCATCCAAATAGACCAAAACCATCTGAATCAGTGGTGAAAGACATTGTGGATGATTTTATAAAAATCAGAAATGTGAAAAGCGAAAAGCACCAAGCTGAAACTTGGTCAGAAGCAGACGAAATAAATGTATTAGCAGCATTTCATAACTGTTACTTGTAACATTTTAAAGAAAAGTAAATTAAAAACACATAAGCTGACAAATGTGCACAAAATTTTTTATGATGATTTAGGATCTCGCATAGAATTTGCACTATGGGTATTTTCTAAACTTGCAACTTTTGTCTGAAACATTTTCCCGTATTAGCAATATTTTTTGAAATATTTTCATATTTGATTATAACTCATACACACTGTATGCATAAGCGATATATTATAATGATAATTTTGATGATGATAGTAAGTACTTAAGCAGGAAAATATCATAAATATTAAAAATCTTGATAATTCGATCGTAATATGATTGTTTGCTCCCAATTTACGGATATGTTGTACCTTTTATATTGAACTCTATTTTGCTATACCGTTGCTTTCTCAAATTATTATACTTTCAAACTAATTGGGAAATGTATTATAAAGATATATTAACACAACTGGTATAATAAGATATAATTCAGAAACAAATCCGAAAATTAAAGCTGTCCTTTGATTTACCTGGTCTAGGAAGGAGGTCTATAAAATGAAAATACTTTTATAGACCAGGGTGTACCAGGCGCTATAATAATTGGTAACAGAAACTATAATTACCTTCTTCTCCATTTGTATCTTGCACCTCTGTTTTCACCTGTTGTTTCTGTTGATTAATTTGGTTCTGCCTTGATGCAACAACATCTGGCATAACAGCATCGATAAGGGATAATGATTCAACCATCCTTTGCACAGTTCCATCTTCACCTATTGATATTTCAGCCTCTGTATATTGTAATCCTTTCTGAAGTATGGACAAAAGTGCTGCTGGTGGTACTAATGCTCCGTTTATATTACTTTGTGATATATGTGATTCTATTCCAAATGTATACGCAGAATGTTGAAACCCTATTAAAAAGATACAATAACTTTAATTTTCACGATCTGTATTACATCTCATATATTACAAGTTAATCGTAATTTATATTCGATCTGTCTTAATTATAGCAATAATTTGTATGAAATCATAAGTTACTAATTTCTCCGTGAATTCTGATAATTATTTCAACAGAAATCTATGTATAATGTACGTAAGAGACACTCATAAACAAAAAAAAATTCAAACGTTATTGGTATACAAATTTGCTGGGAGAGGTTAGGAAATATTTCACACAACAAACCGGACTCTTGTAGATATCGATAAACCAAAAAATTGACTTCATCACTAGAGAAGCTCATCGTTCTTATCCTTTAAAACACTAGCACAACATATTTATACGAAGTTGCGCCAAAAATCGTGTTGATCCCAGTCTGACGCTGAGATTCCCGAATCCCGAGATTTGCCGCGTCAAGGCCGCTATAGCAAAAGAACACAGACCCATTTCATATAAACCATAGAGTAATACAGTGCAATAGTAGCTCAGGTTTTGCACGATTTTTCTACCTCTCTTGGCTTTTGCAAACATCCCCACTATATTACTGCGCATCCAATCCGCAGTGAATCCTGTCTTAGCATTGAATCGTCAACTAATTAGAACAATGCAATTTCTACTCCTATTCTCGTTAACGGAGCGCGCTGCGACCAGAGAGTCTTGCAGAAACTTAGATAGCAGAGTTAGCCATGAAATACAAACAACGGTATGTTCAGAAATGATATACCTTCTAATATCAACGTAATTTTCTCTTATTTTAAATTCAGTAAAAGAAAAAGGATGCATTGACGATACTAATTCATGTAATGTTTTCAGACGTATTTATTATGTAAACAATATTACACTTGTGCAACAATATAATAATGACCTATCATTAACAGCACGAAATTATACACAATACTTCGCCGAATAGAACGTGAGCAATCTCACAATGTTCATTATCAGATTATTTCTAGAAGTACTTATAACGTGTATAATTTACAATTTGCAGGAATATGTCAATAAGTCTACGACCTTTAACTCTGCTCACAAGAAATTTATTGCTTCAAAGAGGTTTGTATTGCAACTGCGAGCAAATTTCGGTTTTACAGTTAGCTTTTACTGTTAGATTAAACGCTTTGTTAAAGTCAATAGAATGGGGTTAGTTTTTATTTTAAAAAACAAAATAATGTTCATATCTTCATTTATACCTTAAAGTGTGTGCATAGACACTTAGAACATGATCACATTCATTCAGGCGTTTCTTACTATTTATACTTTCTAAACTTATTTATTTATCTTATCATTATTCATCACATATGTTAATAATTTCAAACGTTGTAATAACGGTTCAAATGTTTACAATTTTTTAAAAAGTTATATACTAATTTATAGATCATCGACTGACACGCTCCGTATATTATTTAAGTATACCAATACCAAGTTTAATGTAATTTGAAACAATTCCTTTTAATTTTCGGTAAATATATGATAATCAAAATTACAAATATTCGAATACGTAGAAATTTTTTATTAACATTTTCGTATACATAGATATACGAGTTTAAATATATAATATGTACATATATTGATACAAGTGTTTTAATTCATATTGCTATTATTTTACTTTCGCAACTACATGTTTTATTGTCCGCATAATATTTTTAAATGAACATTAAATTATATAAATGTGTATTCGTAAGTATTTATTTATTAATACAAATATTAAAAGATCATGGTAGAAAGTAGAACAGAACAATATTTCAAATATAAATTTCTCACATTCTTCTACTGCTAATTAAAATTTTAGTAATACACATTTCGCTATAAACTTCTCCATATTTTTATACTGTTTCGGATGTTTATTCTGCTGATAGAATTTCATAACTTTCTCATATCACATTCACCGATTACATGCAAATGACTGATATAAACTACCGTTAGTATTACCTTACTTTTGAATTAATAATTAACTAACAAAAATTAACATTTTAAATATTAGTACTACATTAAATTTTATATTTTAAACAAGATTGTTCGTAAAACGTAGTCATATGCTATGTATGTACCTATAGTTTTGCTGTATAGAGCAGAAGCCACGTGTCATCATAATATGTAGTGTAATTGTCAAATCTGATCGCCGGAGGACCTGATTGGTTAAGCCAAGGTCACGAAATCTGATCGTCCATGCTCAAAGGAACAGGCCGTGTGCCGCTTCTGTTCTCTTCGCTGTATGTACAAGTTGCATAGTTGCGAGGAAAGCGCGGCAAGACGGATCGTGTTATTTTTTGTTATAGGAATCGCTATTTGATTCCACATTCCTTTTCACTTGTTTTAAGGGACAATTAGAAGAATGACTTCGGAAATTGATAAAGAGGAGTTAAAAAAGCGTTTGACACCGCTGCAATGGCATGTAACGCAGGAAAAGGGGACAGAGAGGTACGTACGTACGTAAGACGTGAATTGAATTTTCTTATTATGGAATAAGACGTGTGTCAGATTATATTATCGTATAGCTACTTTATAAGTCGCACGGGTGACGTAAGCTTTCTTTTCGTGAAACAATACTTCGAGTAACGAAATTTCCATGCACGCATTGCGTACGTTTCTATACGTATACCGCTTTACGATTGTTTATAGAAATTTTCGACGATAAATGGAATAATACTCAACTGTCCATTTCTTTTTAATGCATAATTAACATATAGATAGTAGTTTAATTTTGTAATTTGTAGTCGTGCATAAATGAGTCAAGTATTAATTATGATCAGCTGATTGAATATATCTATTTGTATTAATTTTTCTAACAGTTCTTAAACAATACTAGAGTACTATTGTAATCCTAGTGGAATAGTTTGATATAAATTGTAATACCTATGATCCAATTTTTCAAAAATATTATCAATATGGTGGAAACTGGTTTACTTTTAGGTGACATGTGACTAAAATAGCTTTTTCAAGAGCATGTGTTGGCTTGACTTTGCGTCATGACCGAGTGGTTTAAAAATAAAACATAGGTGTTCATAATTAACTTCCTGCTAAGCATGCCTGTCCATGGTGCTAACCATTTTTCTTTTCTTTTGTAGACCATTCAGTGGTTGTTACAACAAATTCTACGAAAGAGGCACATACACCTGTATAATTTGTGATCAAGAATTATTTTCTTCTGATACAAAATATGACAGTGGCTGTGGTTGGCCTGCATTCAACGAAGTATTGGAACAGGGACGAGTCAAGTTAACCAAAGATACTACGCATGGTAAGCAGATTTATGAATTATACTTTTATTGATAAATATTTTTAGTATTATGCTCGGTTTCTTAGTACAATAACAATATTTATTACATATATAATATACACTCATTAAAAGTATCTGCTTAAATGGTAGATAAATAAACTCTATAAGGCAAAGTTCTATTTATATGTAATAACATCCAATAGCGTTCATGAATGTTAGAGTTTTATTTATGTACCATACTTAAACATTCTTCATTATTTTTCTTACATTCATACTTTCACAAAACCTATCCTAACTCTTAGTTCTGCATTCCTAAGCCTTCCATTACTCACATTTCACTATTTGATTTATTCTTTATTATATTTTACAAATAGCACAAACATGTATGATTAAATTAATATAGTTCTTTTATTATTAAAATATTTCATTATAGTGTCCTTTAAAGGTGCACGAAAATTTGATCCCTGTTATCAAATTATGATGATAGATTGTTTATCTTTTTTTAATCTATTTACAAAGAATTAAAAATCTTTGTTACTACTTTACGGAAATTGTATTAGTATATAAGGAAGGTAATATTCCTCCTTTCCTGTACCTTGCATGCTAATGCTTAGAGTGTGATTGTGTTAGACTTACATCATCTATTGTGTGAAACTAAGATCATAGGTGTAGTAAAAAAATAATTTTTTTATTGATTTATGTATGAAAGAAAGGAAAATTAACATATCTTGCTGGTTCATCCTATTATAGTTAACATGTAGCTTTTGCTTTTATATAATAATTTTAGTAGATAACTACTATAACTATAGTAGACTACTACTATAACTTCAAGCTTAAAAATAGAATTAATTTATTATATTTAACATAGTATTTCAATTTGTTTTTTAAATATATATATATATGATTTATATTATTTTGATAATTCTGTCAATATTATTTGCATCTTTTTAATTTATTCATGGTGTTGTTGTAAATGAATGTAAACAGAGAAAAAATATTTTATGGTTATATCAAATGTGGTATCATATAGATAGTGATGAAGTTATTTTTAAATATTCTAGTAATTTCATTATAAAAACATTTAACTGTGTATAGATAAATATTTTTCAGTATCTTGATAATTCTTTTAATTCAGTTGTACAGTATCAATATATTTAAATATGGAATGGAAATTCAGAGAGATCTCCGATGGATGAATAAAGCAAGAAACAAGATTATGGGTATTGATTATGTGTAGATTGTGTAGTTACTTCTTATTTTGCTGATTATTTAAAAAATACAATACAATACAAGTTTTCCGTTATGTTTCAACTTATTATTCTTACAATTATATCATTTAGAACAGAAATTTTAATATTTGTTGCTTATTATTTGTTATTCTACCTACTGCTTTTAATAATATCAATACACTTTGTTTGATGCTGCTATTACTGGAAAGCATTTAAAGTGCACAAAAGAAAGGTGTTGGTCTGTGTTTAATCACACTCTATTATTCTATTTCCTTTGTCTTCCTATTGCTCCGCTACCACCACTTCACTCTCACCATTGACACACAAAACTGCGTCGACAATTGACGCACAGTTGGTGGAAATCTACTACTGCTGATCGCAAACCCAGATATGGTGCGGACTGAAGTAACCTGTTCGAAGTGCGGTTCACATTTGGGGCACGTGTTTAACGATGGTCCAAAGCCCACAAGGAAGCGATTTTGCATCAACTCTGCATCCATAAACTTCCATTCGGCAGGAGAAGAAAAGAAGACACCATCATAAGACTAGTGGAGAAAGAACTTTAAATAAGATTTTAGGAAAAGAATGATGAAGTCAAACTTGTACTGATAAAAAGTTTATATTTCTTAACAAATACTGTGACTGCATATGATACTTTCAATTAGATTTTGCTACTACCATTTAAAAATTTAGTTACTTTTTGAAAAGAAAATATGTAAACATCGTACATAACAAAAAAATATTTTTACGTTAAATATTATGAGCAATATTTTCATGTATATTGCATATTTATTATGAACAGCTTCACTGTCTATACTTTATAAATGCTAAATTTGTTTCTAATTATTAGAAGCATAGATTCCACAAGAGGATATAAATATATGTATTTATGCATAATACAGTGATAACTTATGTCATATTAATTTTTTGCAATGTTAATATAATCTTAAGATGACCTCGAATTTGTAAATACACCCTAAATGAATAAGATACTCCATTTAGAGTGTGTAAAATATAAAATCTAATAAACTAATGTAAAATGTATAAAAAAATAATTCACGAAAGCATTCAGTTATTTTTTTATATTACATGTAATGGGCATAATATGTAAATAACAATAACTATTTATTTGTTTGAACAAATCAAGAAAGTGCATTGTAAACTTTGTTATCATTTGTGTTAGCTATTCGTTATTTAAATGGAGAATATCTTCTTTTTGTATTGAGTGCATATAGGAAGGAAGGGGAGGATTTCATTGGAAGAACAATTCTTTTGTTATAAAATGTTTCCTTATATTGTAACGTTTCAAAACAAACTAAAAGGTGTTACAGTACAATATATATGCAAATTCTAGGCATTATTTTTACAATAATTCATTATCCATTTCCTGCTTTCCTTCATTTTTAAATTCGACACTGTTTAAATATTAGCTTTTCCTGAGAAACCAGATTCTCTACCAAATTCTCTTGCAATAATAAATACCAATTTCATAGAAAGAGAGGTACACATTGTTAAAATGACATTTTCAGTAAAATTCGAAAGCTGAAAACTTTAATAATAAAATATGTAAATAATATAACGGCTCCGTCACTAGGCCTGATTTCTTGTTTCATATTGAGATCTCAAAGCATTTTCAAAAACATCATAAAAAAAGTTACAAAAACATGATTACACGTGCTCATAACTCGATTTGTATAGGAACCTATTTATATAGTTCTAAACCGACCAGAATAAGTTTCTTACGGAAATACATAAATGCACTTGGAACGATAACCGAGACGTAAGGACCGAGAACATTTATCCTTGTCCACATTTTTATCCAAGTCTTGTTTGTAGCAATATATTATTGCGATTTGTGTGTACTAACAATAAAATAATAACAATGATTCTAAATAGGTGAATGGCTCTCAGTTTTATTATGATAAGGCATACTGATACAACTTTTGTACTTGGGTTCATTCAACAAACAACGGATCTCACTCAGAATGTTCACATGCCTAATCGTAAACCTGTTATAATATTCTTATGTGGTATTTAAAAATATGGACAAGTAAACTTTGCACCCCGGTTCGGCTCGATTTACAAATAAAAATAAATCTTATATAGATAGCTGCTTCAGCTGAAATATGCTTAATCACCGCCGCAGTAATACAATTACATAAAATGGACGTTTTTTTCCTTCTACAGATATTTGTGAAAATGCAGGACCTCGTTCAGTAATGTCTGTTCGAGTTAACGTCAATTTTGACCCTGGATCGCACGCACTTTTTTTCCTTTTGTATCGTTTACACAAAACGCATTTCTTTAATACTAGACGTGCACAGTTACTTTGTTCTCTATACCGCGCCTAACATTACTTACAGTTCCCAAATAGTTTAGAATGCATGCTGAAATGGCGGGAGCTCATCCTCGACATCGAGGCAAGATTATAGATTATAATCCTTGGTTCGTTATAGGTAAATATAATTACCCTTCAGCATGCTATTCTAAGTTCGGGCGTAAGCGCGTTGCAAACTGAGCTTCTTCGTCTGTCAAGTATAATTAGACATTATTAATTAATATAAAAAAACTAATCAGGCTTTTTAATAATAGTATTACGAAAACAATAAACTCAGTAAATAATGAATACATTATTGCATATACGATTTTTTATTACGAAATAATGTATGCTTTCCTTGCACTTGTTTCTTTTTTTCATCGTTTCATATGCAATATATCATTAACTTCCTTGATATCTATTATATTCTCACATTGCGTCCATTAGCGGTACTTTACAGTAATGTTCTACAAGTAATGATGATGAAAAGAATAAAAATGACAAGTCTGAAAGTCTGTGTTCCTTAAACTAAAACGTCCAAGGCTTCCGCTTCAGCAATTAATATATGTTTATGGTATAATACAATTAGGAAAGACATTAATTATTAGGTTTAGTGTAGTACAACCATATAGAAATCTCGTCTCGTACAATTGTTAACGTAAAGTTTTGTATATCTTTTTTCCTTCTCAGTTGACTTGTGTGTACGTCTGTGTCTGTTGGTATTTTTTAAACAAAATATTAAATTATCCTGTTGATGATTCAAGATTACAAGGAATCTAGCGCAAGTTTTTCACGTCTCTAAACATGACAAGACAGGCACTTTATAATGTCACAAAATGCTCCTATATCTGAATCTTGTTTTAAAATTTCGTCACTTATCCGTTCGTTTCTTACAAGACACGTTGAAGACATTTTTACGTTTTGCTTCTTACGACCTGTATTGTAGAACACACGTTAACAGGACACTTGTCCACGGATAGAAAGATGTTTTAATAACTAATATATTTTAGTAACAAGGTCAATGTCTCAACATGTCTCATGAGCGATGCAAATGAGAAAAAGTACTTATGTTTTATCTTACAATTACACAAAATGAAGTAACATTAAATAAGACTCGTGTATGCTGAATTCGTTATGAACTTCCCCCACGCGGTAAAATCAATATTCTTGAAATTATATACATGTAATGTAATGCATGGATTGCAATGTCCAAATTGTAAGAACATCTATTAAGACTTTTAACTTAATGTAACATAATCAAGTTTGCTAACATTCATCCGACAAGAACGTGATCTCTCGAGAACGTTTAAAACAAGTTAGGCTATCGCTTATTATACCTACGTCATACTGACAGACCAAAGACTGAAAACATATTGCTCTGTTCTCCGTAACTTCGTTCAAAAAATATAAGTCTGACACGAAGACCAATTTTTTCTTTTTTTCTTTCTTCCTACGATTTCTTGTTAAACCATAATAATGTATTAGAATAGGTCCTATGTACTTGTTCACATTTGTTTATGGTATTATCTAATAAGGTTTTCGCTATAAATAATGTATGTATGTTTGTAGCTAACTCTGATCTTCAATTTTTTAGAGTCAGTAATACTAGTTTTTTTATATCTTTAGAAAATAACTGACAGTCGCTTGGAAGTCCTCGACCGCAGTTCGATATTGGTACAAGAGCTCCTCAGGCAACAACCCATTCATACTATTCTTACTTTTCCCTTTGAAGAATATTTAAATAAGACATGGCGAGCTCTTTGTGACCAATAAAAACTCGTCGAGGAGTGCAAGATTTCTGCCGTCAGATCGTTTACAGTTCTGATTTAACTTTGTTTCCTCGCAACATGCGAGAATCGAGCAATTTAAAAACTTTGAAACCATTTCTCGATACTTCTCAAGGTATCGGATAAGTTCTATCTATCTATGACCTATATATATAAATATGTATATATCTTATATGCATGTATATCTATATATATACATATTTATATATTTATATATATGTTTATATATTTATATATGTTTATTCAATATTTATAATATATTATTGAATTATTGTGCCGTTCCGTTTTGGGAGGATGATTCTTTTTTTACTCGCAAACTTAATCTTTCTGATCACACTGCATAGCCAGAAATGCCAACAAGAATTTTGCCGCTAATGGCCTTTCGCAGCTTCCTTTGCTGCCATTATTAAGGGTGTTAAGGAAGCAAGCGGCCTTGCTAGTTTCAGAAAAGGATGCTGCAATTTACCACAAAAATATATATTAAAATATATATTAAGAAAGAATTTTAGTCTAGAAATTTAAAAAAAGAACGATTATTTTAAATTTTCTTAAAGAATGTGTTTCTCAAATTGGTTTTATAAATTTCCAAAATTCACGAAGTTATAAGAATTTGAATACTATACTTTGCAAGCATAGTATTGGAAATCTGAATTACATTTTATGATTGTCAGCCATAAGCATAGAAAATCAAAACAATTTATTTTTTTAGTTAATAATTCTATTCTTTCATTTATTTTCCATTTATTTCAATTTTGTGATAAAAAAAAGTTTCGAAGCTAGCCTGATTGTCTTAGATCAGAATATCTCTTTAATCGTGACACGTAATATCCATGCGAAAGGTATAATTATATTAACATATCATGTATATGCATTGTGCTTAAGTTACCTTGAGTAATTCTGAAGCTGCCGATCGTTTTTCCACTTCAACCTCTAAACATTGATCTAAGAAATCTTGAAAAATTGCCGATAATTTATCCTTCTCCTTAATTTCGGGTTTACCATTGGTTGCAATTAAATACAGTGCTCTCAAAGGATTCTCATTTAAATATGGTGGTTCTCCTTCTATCATTTCAATAGCCATAATACCCAACGACCAAATATCCACCTAGGAGTTCATAGTTAATAATAAATAATAAAAAAATCTTTTACTTTTTTTGTTTGTGAAATATATCTACCTTTGGACCATACTGTTTTCTTGTAACTACTTCTGGTGCCATCCAATATGGTGTACCAACCATAGTAGTTCGTTTACTTTGTTCCGGTGAAATTTGTGCACAAAACCCAAAATCTGTTAGTTTCACTCCACCATCTAACCCAAGCAGGATATTATCAGATTTAATATCTCTGTGTATAACTTGATTACAATGCAGGAACTCCAAAGCCTGTAGGACTTCTCTACATACAGCTGCTATTTGACCCTCATCCATACAAGTTTCAGTCACAACATCAGTCAAACTACCACCAGGTAAATATTCCATAACTACCCACAATTCTTCTCCTACAAGGTAACTATCCAAGTAATTTACAACATTCGGATGTTTGTTCTCCCGCATAACTAATATTTCGTTTATGATCAGCTCTTTCTTTGGTTGCTGTGAAAGATTCATTTGTTTTATTGCAACTTCCATCCCAGTCGATGTTTCAATTGCCGTATACACTGTTCCCGAAGCACTAAAAAACAAATAAAAAGTGTTAATGCGTTTGTAAAAAATTTGTATGTCAGTGATGCCTCAATTCATACAAGATTTTTCTTCTTCCCCAAGGAAGCGCTTGTATCCAAACATTTTACTGCACATCCAATCCGCAGTGAATCCTGTCTTAGCATTGAATCTTCAATCAATCAGAGCAAAGCAATTTCTACTCCTATTTTCACTAACAGAGCGAGCTATGGCCGGAGAGTCTTGTAGGATCTGAGGTTACACTGTACAACTTTGCATATTACAACTTACCCTTGACCTATTTTTTCCATTTTTGTATACTTTCTATTAGGATCACCTACGCTTACAATTGTTCTCAGTTTCTCTAATATTTCGTCATCCGACATTTTTTTCTTTCTAGCTTTATCGCTTTGAGTCGGTCTCGTTTGATCAGTCGTTGTCGATGTAGGAGTTGCTTGATTCTTGTTTCTGTCCAATTGCGATTGATGCGGTTGTTGTGGTGTACCATTTCGTTGAGGTGAACCTAGCGTTGTATTTATTGGCGGTGGCGGTTCTTCTTCTATGGGCTTTGTATACTGTCGCAAAAAATTATATTTTTGTACACATCCACGAAAGCTGAAGAAACAATTCGAACATTTTGTATAGAAGAAATGTTACATACAATTGATTTTGTACGTTCCGGTCTAGCAGAAATTGGGGGTGGTGGAGGCTCATCTTCTTGCTCAGAACTGGTTGCACAAGCATCTGTTGGTGTACTACTAGGACTACTGCTACTTACTCTGTAAGTTTATTGTTTCTCAGCGAATATTTAATCATATGACGTAAAAATTGTAACAAAGACTCACCTGCTGAGTGAATGTTGAGAATGAGAACTTCCAGAAGCCTGTGACATCGCTTGACCACGAATACTCCCTACTCCAGTTCCAACCCCTATACCCATGCTTCTGGGACTACTTGCTCTTTCAATAGGAGCTTAAAATGGAATTAAATATTTTTAGCATACATTCGATGGATCAATTAATAATATGAATTCGTCCTTAAAGAAACAGTAGCTTACCAACTACTCCAACCATTTTTGTTGTTGTCATGTATTTAGAACCTTTCGTTTCTTTACTGCTACTATCATACCAGTTCAAAACATCTAATACAGCTTGTGGATTCTTCTTCTGTTCTTGTTTACTGATGTTACTAGACATAAGCAGCCTTGCCCATGCTTCTGGCATTCCCTAGGATAGAAAATGATGTTTTAGCACGATCATTTTTAATATTGTATATATACATATATACAACATATATATATATATACATATATACAATATATATATACAAGGATAGAAACAAGTGATACAGGATGTATTTATTCACAATGATTAATTCTCAAAGTTTTGAAAACCAAGAGAACATCGTGCAAATATAAAATACTTGAGAATTCAATTGATATATGGGAAGTAAGATTTTAAGCATTCAAACCAATTTGAAATTTTGTGTTGCCAGAAAGCAATAATATCAAATGCAACGTTGACTAAAGCGTTTGTTAATCTACTGAAGCAGCTATGCCTGTAATCTATTATAAACTTCAAATTTTGAATTAAAAAAAAAAAGAATAATAAGGTAGTTTGATCAATCGCAACAGAAACAAACAGTCAAATTATGTGTAGATATAATAAAAGATGCAGGCAAACTATTTTCTGTCGTTATTTGAAGTTACTTACTTTCAATGGCAGCTTGAAAGAAATACGTGTCTAGTTAGTTTTTCATGTGAAAAAATAATAGGTATAAGAAGCATCAGACAAATTACCAAATTACTTTTCCACAGTGTCCATACACATGTGACCAGGTGATGAAAATTTAATTTATTTTAGGTACGGAAAATCCATCACTATCTTTTTTTTTCTAAGAAGAAAGTTTATTATATTAATCCTTACCAATACATTATAGGTCATTTATATAATTTTATGCAATGAATACATGACAAAAATGAATATATGATTTTGATGTATATGAAATTATAGTATCAAAATAACACCAAATTTAATATGAAGTACATAGAAAATTTCATTAACTTCCAACTATTGCAACATATCTTATCTTTGTGTTAAGTGCAAGTAAATACCATCTTTCCTTGTAAAAGCATATCATCTGAATACTAATTGCTAATTTAATAGTATTTAGCTTGCAAAGAATTATTTACCATACTAACTACAATTATCATTAATAATAGTGGAGTAATTTACCTAACCAGTAATGTATTGAAATGAAATAAAGTTATTTTTACAAAATGTTAATTTGGATACTCCGTACCATTATATAGTAGCAAAGCAGGAAGCGAGTGCACTTTGAACAGTAGTAACAAATTGCAAACAACAAAAAACTTACCGTAAATTCACCGGTAACTGCATCAAATCCAACATGTACTGTATGTTCAAAGTTGGTGGGATAACTGATGTTGGGCTTGTCCTTGTTTTCTTTTACCTTCATTTTGCTTTTTAATGTCTTTTTCTTACGTTCATCAGAATCAGGTTCTTTTGGCAATGGACGCATGTCCACTGGTAAATTAGGTGCAGATTCACTCCTGAAACATTTAATACATTGCTAAGTATTGATCTCATATTCTAAAATATTTTTATTTTATAATATCTATATGTACATAATAATAATTATATTCTATATAATTTAAGATGATAATTAGTTTTACCTAATACAAAGATACAGTTATGAATAATTTTTTATTCTTAGTAAATATTGTCTCATACGCAATTAAATAACATACGGCTTATATTAAATTAGAAAAACATTATTTAATACAAGTTATTTATATGCAACACTATCACACATCTTATATTTTGCTTGTAAGGTGAAAGATTATAGCTGTATAGAAAGACTTAAAAGGATGGTCTCCCACAACAGAATGTCATTGCATCTGAACTGTAGGATTTTATTTTTAGCAACTACTAAATTAGTGCCTGTTCCTCTATTTTAAGGGGACGCAGATCTGTGCATATTGCAAAGAAAATAATAAGAGCTCACAGTATGATAAAATGATATTGGCTATCAACATATGTGAAACATGAATGTGGATATTAGTCAGATTGTATTTATACTGCAAAATGTATGTAACATAGAAGTGAATCTAGTACAAGTTACAAATAGTAAATAATAAACTCTTATTCTTGAAAAGTTCTTCTTACAAGGCAAATATAGCGAATATACATAAGGGAGAAAATTTATAAATGAAAATTACCTGTTTGATGTAAGTCGCACAGGAGGTGCAGGGGGTTTATCCTCTTCATCTGACATTTTGCCTGTGCTCCTATCCCTTTGTTGCCAGTCTATCCTACGTTGCTGCGTTTCTGTCCTTTTACTTCAGAATCTTTGTTGCTCTACCGTCTCCTGCCACGGCTGTTTTGGTTGTTTTGACGTTTCACAAATTCCAAAAAGACTAAGGTTTCAAATCACAGTATGTACAGAATCTTCTCTGTTGACAAGACCACCAAGTTGTCTGCAGCAGGTGCAAGATTCTAAGAGCCATTCACTCCTTCTGCCAAGTAGTAAGGTGACCTTATTTCTTTTTTTCCTCAATTTAGTGGATGCTGCTTGACCAACGTTTCTGATACCGGCTCTGTATCACGAGCACGGATAGAAAAGCTTCGGACGACCGGTAGAAGACATGAAACGAGAGCAAGGGAAAAGCCCCTCCTCTGTGAGTGACAGTTTTGTAAAGCTAATCGACGGTGCTCGTTTATGGTTTTGTATAATTGCGAATACTCGCAGCGTCCTCGATTGGGTCAATGTCGTGAGTATAGGGTGTACTCGAAAACGGGGGTCAGACGAACGCCTCCAAAGCGTGATTCACGCACGGGTGCAGACACCCCGCCGCATCTACGGATCCCTACCTCTTTTCCTCGCTCCCGACCTTCCGTGTCGACCTCCCTTAGTGTCGCGATTTCTCTTTCGTTCTCTCGCGGCTCTCGTTTCACTCCTCCCTTTTTCTGTCCTCTCGCACTCTCGAAAGAAAAAATACGATTATATATCGTATATATATACATATATATGTGTATGTATATATACACGTATATATATATGTATATCTATATATGTATATGGCGCCGCTTTATCCACACGTCCGTGATGTGCCGCGTTCGGGCACGGCGGAGGCGGAACCACGCGGCGCTCCAAGTTTTATCAATGGCACCTCATTTCGCATAGAGAATCGACGCCCGATGTCGACAGATCACTCCCTGTACTTCTCCACGACTTCTCGAGGTTGATAAGGAGTCTGAATCACAACCGCCACCGCAGTTCTCTATCACTGCACAGTGCTTCCACTGAAACACCGTTCACTCCCCCTTCCTCTTCGCCTTTACGTTTCTCTTTTGCACTTTTTCACTGGACTTACAACACTCTTTTCTTTCTTCCTTCGTACGCTATCTTTCGCCTCGCATACTTGCAAGGTCTAATCATTAATGCGTACACATGCATTTAGCTTCACCCACACCAATTGTTACCGACTGAACACGGCCAACAGTGTGCGTGTGTAGATACATGTTTAAAAAAAATTTAGAATAATATAGGTTGAAGCGATGGTAATACTGCATCCGAATCAATTACAGGTTAGCCAACATATCGAAAACGAAAATTTCGCGCACTTCGTTATGATTCCGATGTTTTTTGAAGAAACGAACAGAAAGTTACATACATCTACGTACGCATTTATCATGCTTGATAAAAGAGGATAAAAATTCTACATACACATCATAATTTGTAGTAAATGATAATATTAGATTTACAGAGATGTTTTGCATACTACGGTACTAGTATGCACCGAAGATGAGAAGAGAAGATTGCTACTAACGCTCGAGTTTTGCAGCTTCGCCGTGGCTTGATGAAACTCGTCAAACAACATATGCGCGCTGAGTTTTAGGAGGAAGTTGAGAACCTTTTACAGTATTTGGGGTAGATTCAACCTACAAAAGAAAATAATGCTAGCTGCAAAGTAAGATTTTGCTTAGAATTTTCTTTCTCAACACAGCTTTAGTCGTACTAATTGCTTGAAAATACTTTTCATGACAGGGTCGCTCTTTTTTATTTACTCGCAAATTAAAAAATGAAACTATCAATTACAAATAAATGGCACATATAAATGCTGTATTATGAAGTAGCTTATTGAATAATGAAAATCAAAGCTTGAATCGTAAAGATCGAATAATTAGAAGATTAATAGGATATATATTATTCAATTTTAAATATTCGTTTTCTGAAGTATCTCAATTGGCGGTATCTGTCTTGTTGAATTTTTATAACCGACATACTAAAAATATCCTATAATTTTCAATCATTAAACTTATCAATTTATTACTTATTATTTATATTTGTGATTGTAATCTTCAAACATTGAAAATGCCTTTGATGTTTACATTGTATGCTAAACAAATTGATATATTTGTGGGTAAGTTGAAAAAAGTGACTGCTATTGAAAGCATTATAAAAATTAAGTGTGCAGGTTAATGTTGCTTTGTAGTATTCGTTTTCTGTTTAATTTTCCCTCTGACGCTGAAAAAGGTTCTCATCTTCTTTTTAAAATTCGGTGCGCATCATATGTTTGACGAGTTCCGAACGTTAACAATCCCTCTAGTCATCTCTATATGTATATACTAATATATGGTTATCATTGAAATTTAAATACATAAATGTAGTCCGATAGAATTGTTGTCATTTAAAATAATATATCGAAAATAAAATAATGCCAACAGCTCGATTTATCTTTACATTGTTTCTATCTCCTCTACACTATTTTTCTTCTCTATTATCAAGCTAAAGTAAAAAGTGAAATAAGTCACACGTCATCTTTGCACTTGCGCACCGCAGTTTTATCTGCGTGTAAAATAGATTAGAGGAGAAACTTCCTTCGGATTTATGGATTATCTCTCGAACTTTTTAAATTTGTAATAATTTAATAAATTTACACAGTAAGTTCCGAAAAGCTGTCTTTATTTGTCTGCAATTTTACTAAAAATTATATTTTATAATTTCACGTGTACAATTAACAGATCAAATGGCGGCGCTATATGTGACGTAGTTTTCAATATCATGTAATACCGACTTCAAATGAATCGAGCTTATTGATGTGTACTATCAAAAGAAGCAGTCGAAAATGAAGATAGAGATCTGTATTTTTTTGGAAGCACAGAAAAATGGAGGGGATGTGCACTTTAGCTTAGGTAGTTAGAAAAGTGTGTAGAAGTAGGTCTCATTACTGTACATATGTATTCGTATTTATAATACAATTAAAAATCTTAGAGCATCAAAGTTAAAAATATCGTACCTAATAGAAACTTTAAATATGTAATATACACGAAAAGTTGTTGAAATTTTTCAATTATTATTATAGTTGTATTATCATATTGACTTCTTATTATAATGTAAACAATAATATATAATAATTACATAATGGCTGTCTGTAGTATGAAATATGCTTAAAAACGATTATTATATATGAAATATTGTTTCTTTCACCAAACTTCAAATTTGTATAACTGAGACATTGTACATGAATCTATGATGAATTGCTGTATATATAATTTTTAGTTCTTTAAATAAAGTACATATAAGGAATACTAAGGTGCTATAAAAATATGTATTATTGGAAATTGAATGTTACAAAGCGTCATGTAGTGGCAACCATGTATTGTAAACAAACAAAATGAATTTTTTTTATTATTAATTCTTCTGATCTCTGTCTTATCTCTTTTTGAAATATTCTATGTATTATATAATTTTTTCTCCCTATTACATTCCATTAGATTATGTTGGAACATTCATACATTTAATGTAGATAATCCAAAATGTACATGGCAAATGTTGTTTTTAAAGAAAATTCTGTACACCTGTGTTAGACAGTAAGACCAACACCAAAGAATATTACTCCACCAATGAGAGGAATACATAGTCACAACACAAATTCTTGTCGCATTGGGGAAATAAACCCTCTACTTTAACATTGTTTTTCTTTATCTTATCTTTTCCTGGTGCTGCAGTAGTAATACGCTTGAAGTTAGTTATTAGCAGTGTACATTTACATTGTAAAGAATAGAGGGTAAATCGTAATTTTAATATTGTATATCTGTTTACTGTCAATGTAATCAACATCCACGCTCGAATCGATCAATGTTTTTGTACGATTAACAATTTTTTAATCGCATTTTGTGTCCTAATTAGGAAACGAAAAGACTGTCGCGTTTCAGTTGCGTTACATGGTTACATGTCATAAAGTTACACCTACATTGGTGATTCATGGAAGAGTTTAGAATAACCTGGATATGAAATTGCAAAAAAGCTGAGAATTATTTAATTATATGACGATCTTATACTATTCAATGATTTGTTACAGGCAAATCAGAATTGTTCAAACGATTGTAGCAAAACAACGACCGCGTATAAAGTTTTAGATTAACATTATCAAGTTCAACATTATCGAGTCAAGATGAAGAAGAAGGTATTTATATGCATAGATCTTTAAATTTTTTATTATAGTGGTTGAAGTGTTATGTTTTTATCATAACAAATATTTATATTTTTTTTTTAGGTCCTTTTAATGGGTAAAAGTGGCTCTGGGAAGACCAGTATGCGTAGCATTATTTTTGCAAATTATATTGCTCGTGATACTCGTCGTCTTGGAGCAACAAGTGAGTAAGAATGAACTTTCATTCCTTTGTAAACTATTTCTTCAATTTTATATGTACTCATTGTTATCTATGTTTCTTGCAGTTGACGTGGAACATAGTCATGTAAGATTTCTTGGTAATTTGGTGCTAAATCTTTGGGACTGTGGTGGCCAGGAAGCATTTATGGAAAATTATTTTGCATCTCAACGGGATAATATATTTAGGAACGTTGAGGTTTTAATCTATGTTTTCGATGTTGAGTCAAGAGAATTGGATAAAGATATGCATTATTATCAAAGTTGTTTAGAAGCAATACTGCAAAACAGTCCAGAAGCAAAAATATTCTGCCTAGTACATAAGATGGATTTGCTTCAAGAAGATCAGCGCGATGTGATATTTAGGGAGAGAGAAGAGGACTTAAGAAGGCTTAGTTTACCCCTTGAATGTACTTGTTTTAGAACTAGTATATGGGATGAAACTTTGTATAGGTATATCTTTATTATTCTGCATTAGTTCTAGTTAGTATAAATTCAGATTTTCATCTAACTAATTATATTATCCAGGGCATGGTCTTCTATTGTGTATATGTTGATTCCCAACGTGAAAGAACTTGAACAAAGTTTGAAACAATTTACAAATATTATTGACGCCGATGAAGTCCTACTGTTCGAAAGAGCAACATTTTTGGTAATAAGTTATTGTCAGAGGCAACATCATAGAGACGTTCATAGATTTGAAAAGGTTTCAAATATAATAAAACAATTCAAGTTAAGTTGTAGGTAAGTTTATCAAGATACATTGCAAGTTCATTAATGTGTTAATATATTTACAAAATAATACATTTAGCAAATTAGCGGCACAGTTTCAAAGTATGGAAGTTAGAAATACCAATTTTGCGGCATTTATCGATGTATTTACGTCGAATACATACGTAATGGTTATTATGTCGGATCCTGCAATTCGTAAGTATCTATAATTTAAACATTTTGTTTGGTAAATCATTGAAACAATTATTTGTTATTATAGCATCGGCGGCAACGCTAATTAATATCCGTAATGCTCGAAAGCATTTCGAAAAATTAGAGCGTGCTAGCCAAAGCTCGGCATTGAGTAGATAGAAATCAATTCGACCCAGGCGCGTTGTCACCCGGGTCCAAGCTATTATGCATTATTGAATCTAAGAGTGACTTTGGATTCAAGTCACCAAGATGAGAGTATGATTGTACAAGATTTTCTTATTTGTCTATCACGAATTATCAATAAGTTTCTTAATGATTTATTAACATCAGCATGCAACTACTAACATAGATATAGGCAAAAATACAAAATTTTAATAAACTTTCTATTACAAGTACCTATACTTTTGACGATACAAAATCGATAGCAATAGTTACGTGAAGGTACCAAGAACTGCGTGAATTAACAATAAACGTAAAACATAAGTCATCTGAGAATTCAAAAGTTTGCGTTAATCATAACGTAATGTATAATTCTTTTCTATTCTGTGTTGTAGAAGAATGCTCTCTATCTTGATTCTTAGATCATTCATGGTTCCCTGGGTGAGCTATTTTCCTGGTTCCATGTTGTATGTTTCATTTTTGTACAGCAATTTTTCTGGCCTGTCTCAAAGATGTATATTTTCTTACGTTATTCACTTAACATAATAATATACTAATTGTAAGGATCATATTCAATTTCAATGAAGATTAATTCATTGCCATTTTTGTCTGGATTTATGTAAATGTAAAAGATATTGAAAATTATTATTGTTATTATTATTATTATCATTATTATAATTATAAAAGAACAAATGTTGAATTTTTATGAATTTATTTACGGCTGTATTTAGTATGATATTTGAAAAGATAAAAAGTGTTGTAATATGAATTTGTGCTTAAACATGTATACTTAAGCTGTATTTTATATATGTACAAATAAAAAATGTAAAAAAGCATTCATTACTGAAGGAATAAATTAAATCACAAAAGAAAATGTAGCGCGTTCTTATTTGGCGGGTGATACACTTAAAGATACTATGTAATTAACTGTAATAGTTTCACTATTCCTTAAGAGCATTTGAATTTTCCGCCATTTGATTGGTAATGGCGGATATATGTGTTGTCATCAGTTTTGTGTTGATAGAGTTTAGTTAGTGAAGTGCCTTTAAACGTAATAATGGATAGAATAATCAAAGGAATCATGAATTACAGAAAATGGCATAGAGATGGAATGGTGAAGCAATTTCAACAAGTTCGAGATCATCCTGAGGTGTGTCAAAATTGATTTATTCAAATTTCTTATAATCGTGCATGGGACACGTTAATATTTTTGTACGTTCGTTTTTAATAATATGTACAAAGGATAATTTTTAATGATTATTTTTTAAAAGACCAAAACATAATCTGTATTATATGTTGAAAGTTATTAAAAATTACATACTTTTGATAATGTTCATAATATTTTGGGCGCAGGAGCATGTATCTCTTGATTATGAACTTATATTACGCCCTTGACCACAGACTTACTGATAAGAGGAACAAAACGTTCGTACACGTGCGATTCAAATTACGTACTAGGAATAACATTATCTTACATTAATAAATTAACGAAACCAAAATTTATGCATTAAAAGTGACTTTATCAATAAAACAAACAGAAAACTTAATATTTAAGTTGGCGTAATTGTTTTTACTTTTTTTTACGAATGTTTATCATATTTTCAAGATTTGAAACATTTTATCGTGTATGTATGATGTAGAGGGTTAGTTGAATTTGATATGTTGACTTTAAAAATAAAATTTGTAGATTTATATCATTTTGTTATATTCTTTATTTATATACATTATGTATGGAATTTACTTGTCTTAATGAAATGGTGTTTGAAATAAAATTCCAAATCTGCATAATGCATCAACACACTACAAAGAAAAAACTAATTTGAATCCATGATATAACTCGTGCGATGTTAATAATTATTGCCGTAATTGACTTCTGTCGTTACTCTTATCACAGCCAAAAGCAGTATTCTTTACCTGCATGGACTCCCGGATGATCCCAACTAGATTTACGGAAACGAACGTTGGGGACATGTTTGTCGGTACGACACTTCACTGAAATATCATTTGTTCGAATGTGAAGACTACTTTACCATTTTCGTACCGCGATACATTTTAATCTCACCTATCGTTGTAACGAGCATCGATACTACAGACTTTCTTCAAAAAATAACATTTTCAATTAAGCTGTAATAATTTTCGAAATCGAACTTTGCGATAGCGCAATTTGAAATTCTTTTTTTTCAAAACTATGTGTATTCAATTAATTTCTCAATAACTTTTGCAATTTGTTTATCAAATAACTATTGAAAATGATTAAATAACTCTTCTTTCAAATTTAAATGTTGTCTACATATTTACAATTACATTGATAAGAAATTGATGGACTTGTAATAAATACTATGTAACTTCAATGACATTCAAAACATGAATGGGAAAAAATTTCTTGTCGTTTATTCGCTTTTAAAAAAAAACGGTTTGTAAAATTCAAACGAGACATCCTGTAGAACCGAGTCGGTAGTCGCGGGTTCCCTAAAACGTGGTATCTGAAGAAATAGTATGTAATGTATTTTTCTTTTTCAGTTCGAAATGCCGGTAATGTCGTACCTCATTCTCAGCATTTTCCGGACGAGCTGACGATGTGCGAGCCCGCGGCTTTAGAACTTGGCTGTGTGGTAAACAGCATAAGGCATGTTATAGTTTGTGGACACAGCGATTGTAAAGCTATGAATTTGTTGTATGCTTTGCGGGATGAAGAATTTGCCTCTAAGGTGAGTCCTATTTATGAATTAAATTAAAAACTAGAATAAGGTTTCCAGTTTTGATATCACTGAATTTGGTCCCCAGGGACCAATTAGGTATTTATTAGAACATAAGTCAAGATTTCACTTACTATAATTATATTTTATTTTTACAGTGTTATTCTAAAAGAGATTTGGAATCACATTGTCCTTTCCAGGAATAAAAGGATCACACAAGGTCACACAAAGTCATTGTCCCCTCCATACTTCTTCAAAGTATTATCCTCGAGTAATCTTATCACATTATTCCTCTGCACAACTCCTTAAGAATAAAATTGATCTTGAGTATTTTAGAATATTGTTTTTTTGGCAAATAAAATCCTTTATATGGTAGTCATTACAAACACAGAACTCTTCTTTTTTTATCAAATGAAGTAACTATGCCTGAGGAAATTTAGCTTAAAGAATTTATAGTAACACTAAGAAATATTAGTAAAATGTTTAGACAAAATTCTGCAAGCTGAGAATTAATTGTATAAATAATAATAGTGTCAACTGCATGACTGTAAACATTTCTATATTTTTCTCTTAGGCGAACAGGAGGATATCACCGCTAAGAGCGTGGCTGTGTGCACATGCTAGCAGCAGTTTAGCAAAATTTCAGCAGCTTGAAGTAACTGGCTACCACCAGCCTATAATTTTTCAAGCTGAAACACCGTTGCGAAAGTTCGTAGCTTACATCGATCCAGAAAATAAATTTACTATAGAAGACAAATTATCTCAAGTTAGTTGTAAGATGTATATAATTTATTTTTAATTTTCTAACAATGCAATGCTTTTAAAATACGTTCTTTTATAATTTAATATATGTTCTTTGATGTTCTCTAATTTATAAGAAAGTAAATCTATACATTATATATATATTATAATTTATTTTAAATGCGGAAATGTATCTCGTTTCAGGTGAATACCCTCCAACAATTACAAAACGTAGCTTCCTACGGGTTTTTAAAGAAGCGACTCGAAAGACATGATCTGCATATTCATGCTTTGTGGTTTGATATTTACACTGGCGACATTTACTACTTCAGCAGAGGGAGCAAACGATTCGTGGAGATCAATGAATTGACAGAAACGCCATTGCTCGCTGAAATTAAAAAATATTATTCTTAGAATATTTTGTATTTAGTGATGCATCTTATCTTAATCAAATAATCTCGAAACATTGTTATCTGAGACTGAACTAGTTACACATTCGTTGAGATCTTTAACAATGTTTAAACATATAATTACCGCGGGTTAGATGCTCGTTAGATCGAAGACCACAATATGTACCTGAGAGTGAAAGTAATGGATTTTCTTTCTCTTAGTCTTGTTTTATTAAGACTAATATTACAAACTTGTTTGCACAAAATAGACCGCTACAGTAGCCTTAGATATATTTACAACCAAAACACTTGGTGCATATTTATTTCGAACAGTAATATTATAAGATAATATTCCATTTCATATTGTTACTTACATCAAAATGCTTACCTACAGTGTTCATGTTAAGGGAAGGAAATTAGTTTTCCTTCGAGACATAGAAGGATAATTATTTTGGAATTATACAAAGTCTATTATAAAAAGATATTGTAAAAATATAAATTCTACTATATTTTATGTATTGTTGTGTACAAAGTATATTCGCATGTATATTTTTAATAATTTATATAATCTCTTGTATACGCAGGAAGTAACTGTACAATACATATTTATTGTTGTTGGGATCGCCATTGCGTTTTATTATCACCTTAATTTCCCGCTGAGCATTAAATGTACAATATTTACTTGTGAGAAAAGCTTTCCAATTATAATTTTTTAAATTAAAAATTGTATTTAATATTAAATTTGTATTAGTACCTTCACCGTTCTATTATATTCTTCAATGTTACTAAAAGGAAATTTGTATCATTTAGAAACTTTTATTCAGTATTTAAGAAATTTTTTCCCTTCATTATAGTAATTCATGACAAGTAGAAGAGTATTTTACACATTTTATTTATGCGTTTTAGTATATTTTAATACTGCAAATCTATATAATAATTTATTATATTATATAATAACTAATATAGTACTATAAAGCTCTATACGATTAAAATTAACATAATTAATAAAAAACAATAAATTTTACCATAATTTATACTTTGCTTTTATAAATATATTTAATATTAATGGACAAACTTTTATTTAATTTTTGTTTTAATTGAACTTTAAAATGGTTACACACACACATTGAGGGAGATACTTCCTTCCTTATCTTATCCATCTTCCTCAATAAAAAAAATTCTGAGAATTATAGCTGTTTAATTTTGATTGAAAAGACTAATTCAGAAGTTAGTCCTTTAGTCCTTTCTTATTATTTTTTTACCTACATAAAATTTATATAACAAAATTAAATAATTTTAGGCGAACAAAATAATAACAGCAGCAATATCTACTGCCCAAATAAACATTCCTTAAAGATAATTACAAGAGTATTTTACAAACTGCAAAATTCGTTTCAAGTAATTTAATTCTCGCGAAAATTTCTTGTCTCCTTAGTAAAAAAATTCTAAATTCAATGTTTCAGAATTTTTAACTGTGACAAATAAACCTATTTTTTTCAAAATGGACATGAAAAACTAAGAAACGGATGACGAACTATACTGACGGATGGACGGTTTCGTGGCCAGGCTAACTAGAGCATGCCACTCCCGAAAGAGAAAGCAAAACAACGAACCAAGGTGTAGAATTAGGATGATAAGTATGGTATCGGACGTTTCAGACAATCTATTGACGCAACATGCAACAGGTATTTGCACCTGCTGCAATTTTCTTAATATAAATCCAACCCTTTTTTGTGAATTAAAATATCTGTTATATTTTTCATCCCCTTTTCTCTTTATTTATTTAAGAAAATCCTTTGACGATTTAATAAAATAATTCATATAATTAGTTATATAAAATAGTTAAGAAAATATTTGTACAGGAGTTTCAAAAATACATTTTCTTATATATATATATATATATGTATTTAATCTTTTTTGAATCATTATATAAGATATGTTTTTTTAATAAATAACTATTCTGTACACAATTTTTTTTTCAATTTTCATTCTTCAAATAATTCTTTCGCTTTATGTGTTTCGACATTTCTTTACATAGATTAATTAAATTTTTAACATAGTTAACAAAACGTTTGCATAGTGGTCTCAAAAATATATTTTCTTGTAGAATGTTTTCAGTATATATATATATACATATAATACATAAAATAACAAATAGCAATAATTTTCATCGCTTGTTATATAAATGAAGAAACTTACTCCTTCTGTCGAAGGACTGTTTTACAATTCGAAAACAAAGGCTAGGCGTCCATGGAACACCGAACAATATTAAACGCTAATTGTTATCCGATTTCTCGGTGTTCTAAAGAAGCACGCAAGAATGATTTATAATTGGGAGCGAACGACGGTGGTTTGTTTGCAAATCCAGAGAATTTCGATGTTAATTCACAATTTCTCCTTTCGGATCCATAATTCAATGGCTGGGTAGCATGCGTCTTCCAACGTCTACAAGCGCAGCCCGTCGTCGTTGTGTTATGAGCTCACGCATACGATTCCCGGGCCTCGTAGATGCACACGGAAAACGGTTCAAGCAGCTCGCGCTTTTCTGTGTGTTTCGCGGTAAAAGTGAAGAGGATTCGCTTCTCTGTCTAGGCGAATCGTAGAGTTGAGCCGGTTAAGCCGGTCTAGGAACTGTGACGAACACTGGCATGGTTGCCACTACTAAGTGCGAGATCGAACGATTCGCAGCGAACGACTGAATGATAACGTATCCCGCATCCCTCAAGGTTTTCCTCTAACAGCAAGAAACGCACCTTGGCTTTTTTCTGGCTTGCGAGAAGATAACTTTGTGCTCGCTAATCAAATTTTTTTTCTTCAAAAAACTGTCTTTATTAATCGCAACGGTCTCTGTAAACCTTCTACCGTTGTTAGGCGACATTGGGTATGCATATATGAACAACGAAATCATCTCGTTGTCACTCTTTTATGACCGTTTAAGATTTTATTTATAATCAAGGAATCATTCTTTTTACTTAAATAAACTATTCTGTAATATCTGTGAAATGTATTTTTCAAGCAATCAAACATTTAAATGGTGTTTCAATATATGTACATTTACTTATATACTTATATATATATTACTTATTAATTATTAATTATTATTATATTATTATATTATTATATTATATATTATTATATATTATATTATATTATATTATATTATATTATATTATATTATATTATATTATGTTATATTATATTATATTATATTATATTATATTATTATATTATATATTATTATATATTATATTATATCATATTTTATATTATTAATATATATATATTACTTACTTTTACTATTTATAAAATGATTATTTTATAAATAGTAAAAGCAATCAGAATGTACCGATATGTAATTCTACTGATTCGCGCACCCTCTTTCATGCGAAATAATAATTAGACTGTGAAACGCATAAATGTATTTCTTCTTTCGATAGTTTTAATAAATTGAGAATAGCGTGACAATATTCTTAAAGCCTTCCAATGCCTTTCCTGCGATGTATTTTACAGTCAAATAATAAGGAACGTCTGAAATTGCGACGCTTTCAAATATCAACTCTAGTAAAATGTCAGAACGGTGTGAAAAAGTTCGAGAATAAATTGCGGAGTGAACGTAACGTGAGAAATAGACAGAAGAAGAATAAAAATAATACAGCGTTACCGGTAGATTTCGGTGACGCTTCAGCTACCACCGTACATGCATTGAATTCCAAAGACGAAATTGCGGCAAGCGTTTCCACCTTTTTAAATTGGATTCGGTTGCGAAATTCCGGTGCACCGGTAGTCCTCCAGCCCGTTTACCTGGTCAGTGAACAATATTGTTTACTCCACGGTATTGACAGACAATCGGCGGAGTTTTGTGGCCGGCGGTTGGATCCGTGGATTCTACCTAAGCCACGGGGGGGCACTCGCTCAGGTGAACCAGGAAGTCGAAAAAGAAGGGCGAGCGCTCTTTCAACCCTCTTCTTCACCGCAATTCTTCAGCGTGTCGCTTCCGCGTCCGCGTTGCCTTTTGTTCCGCAAATGGCGGAACGAGGTTCACTGAAATATTGTCCGACTGTCGGGCCCGGGAATATTCGCAAAAATTGGGAAAGGGATGTTTCCGTGATCTCATCTCTCCGGTCCTTCGGGGCCGGCAGACCTTTACTCTACGCACTTCTAATGCGAGTATTCCAACTTAATTTGTTACACAGGTATTAAAAATCTGAGTTTAACACTGACCGGAATTTTTTAATTCAAAACTTGTACGCTGACATTGAAAAAGATTCTTCTAGAGTTCCAGAAGAACCCTACACTATAATCAAAATGGCGAAGAATCTACATGAACTCAATAAATACAAGTTTGTTGGCAATTATCTTTAAGGAAATTTATAGTTTTTGTGTTTCAATTTGTCCTCAATCACGACTAGTTTGCAAGAGCGTACAATTCTATTGAATAATTTTCACGCGAAATAAACATTTTCCAAGACGTAAGAAACAGAAACTAAATGCAAATAAATTGTTTCTTTTAACAGTTTCGTTAAGTTGAAAATAACGTAACAATATTATTAAATTCTTCTTATATCTTCAAAATATTATATTTCGGCTACTCGTCTATCTCATAAATGCGTCGAATCCGCAGTCTAGTCATAAGTAAAACATTAAAATTTATTTTATAACTTTGAGAAAAGTGAGATATTGCAAGGCCCTTAAATAACGTTACTTGTTTCATCTGAGACCGGGCGGTATTGTTAGCACTAGATACTATTCATTGTACGTCTTAATAAAAATTTCATGCAACACTGTAATTGAAGCCTTTTTGTCCAAGTAGAAAATGTTAGGCCACCAGCAGATTTTCGATGGGAATATCGCGAAACCATTGTTAGCGAATCCAGGCTTCTGTGCGGCAGCGTAAGCCTCCGAAAAAGGTTGGAAGTGAACGTGTTAATTCAATCTTGGCGTGGAAGTGGCCGGCAGTTGTTTTACAGGAAAACGTTCCGCCAGTTGTTTTGCCGTTTCTCGTTTTACCGCGCATTCGTTCTAGAATTTTTCTAGCCGGGATTGGATAACATTCGTTGTATGAATTTATTCGGTACGTTAATTAATTACGCGGATAAGCCGTCGTTAATTTTTCTACGGTTGACGGGCCTTCCTCGCCGCGATACGGACGCTCGTCTACAAGAATAAGGTTTCGGAAAAATAACCGAGCGTGACGAAGTTGTAATGCCACCGAGGGCTGTAGCGTGTTATGCTTCGACGCACACCACTGGCCGCGAGCACTCTTTTTCGTCGGCCGGGTCTAAAACGAAAGAAAAAAAAAAGGAGATCGTGCGAAATCGTGACATCGTTACTATCTCCCGTGCATCGATCGCTGAATCTGTCAAAACCGTTCCGTTTAGAATCCTGCAGCTTGCACGTAATCGTTTTCCGCGTGGCCGATTATTACCCGGGGAAAAAGCTCCATCCCGACAGCGCGCCCTTCCTTTCTCAATTATTATTAAACGTAAATTGCTTCTTGTTGTGCACAAATTGTCCGTGGTACGAACGAAAATCCGCGGTTCGCAGCGAGGTACGATACAATATCATAATAAGTGGACCGTGAACTCGCAACTACGAGCGAAGGGAACAATAAAATCTATGTTTTCAATGGGCAAGATATAATTTTAGAGTGTAATTTAGTATAATTTTAAATATAAAATCTATATCGCGTCATTCGATTACGTTCGCAGTCTCGTTCGAGACGTGCAATTAATTTTTGAATATTACTAACATTACACGAATCTTGCCGGCAACAAATGCCATACAAGTACCGAACTGTCATTAAACAGGAACTTGTTAATGCTCGAGACAGAAATGCTCGTGATATTAATTATACCTGTTCGAATAGCGAGCGTTCCAACATTTTCGATACGAATGTTAAGTAAGAACGTAATCGCGTATGAAATGCACGATAAAAGAATGACTTACCCGGTGGATAATAATCGTTCCCGAGTATGATTGGCGCACTCCATTGTCCTAATCTCACCGTTAAGGAGAACGACGGCCATTAGGCTTGCCACTCGGGCAATCCTGCGCGCATGAATTCACGGAACGCCGGAGAAAGGGCGACGCGAGAGGGCAAGGGAAAGAGAGAGAGGTTTTTCGTACAGGTTGCGCCATGATTATACAGTTAAACGCTAGCCTAACGGTCGTGCTTAGAATTTCGGGCATTTGAAGGCGCCGCATAGGCACGCACACGGTGTACGACCCCGATGACGGGACCTACACCTTGACATTCGACGGACGGATGGAGGAAATTGTGTCAAACTCGCACCACTCGTGACTTCCTCGACCTAAATCCGCTGTTCGCGCATTAATGGAGGTTCGATTAAGGAAACGGGCAAAAGAAACGACGATAGCTCAATATATTCCCGTACGAGGTGTGCTTCTTACCAGGCAAAGCAATCTCCCGAATCTATTATCGAACAGAAATTATTTCGAAGGCTATACTATTTGGGTTGGCAACTAAGTAATTGCCGATTTGTTCAATGAAATCAAAAATCTTTTTTTACTTGGAACGAAGTTTAATCTGTAATGTATTTTCCATTTTGTTCGATGACCTTTTGCCGTCTCTCCGACAACTTGAAAATTCCATGCTCGTAGAAAGTCTGATCCTTTTCGGCCAAAAACTGAGTTAAGTGAGATTTTACAGCGTCATCGTCGTTAAAAGTTTTACCACGAAGGGAGTTGTCCAGGGATCGAAACAAGTGGTAATCCGATGGCGCGAGATCGGGGCTATATGGTGGGTGTAACATCAATTCCCAAGCAATATCCATCAATTTTTGCCGAGTGGACAAAGACGTGTGCGGCCTAGCATTGTCCTGCTGGAAAATGACACCTTTACGATCGATCAATTCTGCTCGCTTTTCCTTGACCGCTGCATTCAATTTGTCCAGTTGCTAACGTTCACAGATAATAAAAAATAACATAATAATAATAATAATAATTTTTTAATATAACATTCACGGATATCATAAAAATGGGAGCGAGAGACATCTATAACTGAAATCGGCAATTACTTAGTTGCCAACCCAATAGAAGAGAATGAAAATCATTGCAATCTTGCTGTTTCTCTTTCGCGTATTGACTTAGCAGATGATCCCAATTTGTAGGTGCGACAGTATTATACAGGATATTCGTACAGGACACTCCTCCCTTCCATAATCGAAGGACTACATTTCCTATACGCAATTGCATCCACCGGTCAGCATTGAAACTTTGTTATTTAAACCTAATATTTCCACGTTTCCATATATTTGTCTTTCTTTTTTACAAAAATGTAATCTTAGTGTTTAGTTACTTACAATAACATAATAATAATAATAATAATAATAATAATAATAATAATAATAATAATAATAATAATAATAATAATAATAATAATAATAATAATAATAATAATAATAATAATAATAATAATAATAATAATAATAATAATAATAATAATAATAATAATTTTGTAATGTAACATTTACGGATATCATAAAAATGGGAGTGAGAGACATCTATAACTGAAATCGGCAATTACTTAGTTGCCAACCCAATATTATCGCATTAGGGGATGGTATTTAACCGTTTGCACCCGAAGCTATTTTAATAACTCGAAATCCTAAATATTTGTTCTGACCTACAATATGTGCATTTTATATAATATATTGCATCTTATATGCACACGAAATTGAGCCTACAAACAATACAATTCTAAATGTAAACAATGATACTGTCAACATTATTTTGGTGCATCAGAATCGCCACTCGAGTAGAAAAGATATTACCCCTTGTACTTAATTTGTATAGTCTGAAGAACATATGGTTTTGTCCAGGTTTACTGGGCGGACCCAGTGTCAAATATTTGCGGGAAATAAGTCCAAAGAATAGATTCGATTATTACAATTTATTATTTCAACCATGTTTTAATATTTTGCAATATAATTTTAATATACAGGGTATATTATTTCCGGATTGCGAGACATTTTTTGGAGACCCTGTATAGAAATATAATTTGAATATAAGTAACTTTGTATTTGTTTAGAATAAAAGGAAACAGCTTTCCGTCAACTTTTAGTTTCGGCACCCCTTGCACTAGCATTTCTTTTTCAACTACGTTGATCAGCATTTCTTTGTCGTTAATCATGTCTCCAGTGAAACGAGCAAATTTTTGATTCTTATATGTCTTAATTTACTGTCGCTCCGAGATTTTGATAACGAAAGAATCGAATTTTATTTTCATTTAGAAGAAACGAGTAACATTCATATTTGGTAGACTATGCGTGAAATCTTGATCACATGTCTGTTAATATTTACGAGTACGTTTAAGAATATGACAAACTTTTAGTTGAAGTAATGGTTTAATAAGGAAAGAAATTTTCGTAGAAGAATTCGTAGGTTCATTTTTGCTCAGAGGCAAACACAATTTACGTACAAGGGTTAAAACTAGACCTCTAAAAATAACCTTCGGTGAAATAGCGAAATTTCAAATTCTACATTTTATAAATACCTGACGCACGATACGCGTCGAATTAATTTGGCCTACATCCTCTGAATCATAGAAATCTGCCACGAGACCTGCAAATGACAAAGGTTAATCCGTTAAGTGGCCGATCGTCTGACCGTGAACACCCACACGCGCGCATTTATAGCGAGCACGAACGACCCGGAGGAATTCGAAATAAATGTTACACTGCAAAACAAATCAGAAAAGTTATCAGATTATCTTTTACTACACGGGATATCGTTTAACTCGCGTTTCCGGGTTAGCAGGTTAACGTTGTATTAACCGTTCAATCGGAGTCATTAGTGCCATGTTTAATAATTATAGTTGCTTCATAATATTGATCACTTCGAAGCGGTTAATAGTTCCACCGAGCAGTGTTCGTTTACTCGCAGATTCTTGAACTCAATAGTACGTGTGTGTCGGTTCACGCTACAATTTATTGGCGTTTCTTGCGCTGCAGAATGAGTCAAACCGTTTTTATTTCCCCCCGTATTTATGCTCATGCGAGCATCGAGGTTTGCAAAATTGTTGAGTTAATAGGTTAACGATTCGGGCTTGAGTAGTCCGACGTTAAGTAATAATGTTAGTAATAACGACGTACCGATGCCAAAAACTGTGCCGACGTGCAATAGCGGGCAAAAGATCGAGAGAGACAATCCATCGAAAGAAATATAATCAATTCTCTTTGATTCTCAGATTGTGCACGAAAATGGACAATTTGGGAAGAGGATATAGGATTGTTCGTGTCTTGTGGCTCGTTTCTATAGTTGTTGGCAATCAATGACCATAAAAACGAGCCGCAAGGCTTCAATAAACGTATCTTCTCTACCCAAATTGTCCATTTTTCTGCACAATCTGAGCATCAATTAGAGAGAATTTACTGTACGATCGAGCGTTGATTCCTGCGAGAATAATATTTTAGCAGATGAAAGTCTTATTTTTCGATTTTTGGTACTTAAAAAAAAATTTCGTACAAAATAAACTATCTTATTCTGCGTTTTACATTAGCAAAATGGAATATTTATTTCATGCTTTAGCTGACATATTATCGAAATAAAATATATTATTATTATTTATGTCATACTTAACCCGAGAAAGATAACCTACGTCGCAGAGGCGCCTGCGAAGACTGTTGATTTTTGTTAATTTTTCATAGAGGTCTAGTGATTTAAGTTTAAAATTACTTAAAATATAAAAAAATATAATATAAATGCATTTTATTTTTACAATAATGCCAAACCTTTAAAATGACTAGATTAACTTAAATAAATATCCATTGTTAGTATAAAATTGACGCCTTAGAAAAGCATGCGCCTCTGAAGCGTATGGTTATCTTTTACGTACGTTGTCATATGGTTATCTTTCTAGGGTTAAAGTACTATTTTATTTGAATTGTGAAGAATACGTTATTTAACCTCTTAGCTGTGTGGACGCGTCACAAGGAAATGGCAATTTTATATCTTGCAACAAAAATAGTTCCGCTACGATTCAGGTTAAAATGCTTGTAAAATACGTTCGTAAATTTCGCACATTTTAGAATAATTCTAGAACAACTTGCCGAGAGAAACCGCACTCAATGTGATCGATAAAAAACGCATACAAAATTGATCTTAAAAATAGATCGACGCGGCTAAGTGGTTAAAATAGTATTTCAAATATTTTCTGTATAAATATTAACCAGCTCTGAATATAACGTATTAGGTCTACCGGAAAGTTCTGTCCGATAGTGTCACTTCAAGTTTCAATCCACATGCACATGTTGATTTGAAACATATACGACTATCTCTCTTTATCATTGCATTTACACGCACGCACTCTCCCAAATAAACTGAAACAAAGATGTCTCGTGTCATTATTAAGCGAGACGCGATCGTGAAAACATGGCTACCGATGATAATGCCAGACCACATGCTGCTTCGGCGACTCGTCGGAAAATCGCAGAGCTAGGCTGGCAAATTCTGTCGCATCCACCACACTCCCCAGACCTAGCACCCTCCGATTATCGCTTGTTTCTCTCTTTGCAAAACTTTTTACAGGAAAAAAATTCAAAACCGAAGCTGACGTCAACCAAGCACTGGTCGAGTTCTTCGCCTCTAAAAATAAATCATTTTTTAAAAATGGCATTTACAAGTTGCCATCGCGCTGGCAAGAAGTCAATAAGTAACGATGGAAAGTATATTCTACAATAAATATTATTAAATGTTTGAAAATTGTGTTGTATTTCAATTCAAAAACGGACAGAACTTTCCGGTAGACCTGATATAAACGAATTTTTGCTCGGCATCTACATATATAGTGGAATATAGGAACGTCCTTGATGAGTCCTTGCGGCCGCGGGACGTTACAAACGCGGCGCGGCGAAGGACTGAGCTCGTCGTTTCGCTTCGATTCGTGCCGAGAAAAATGATCGTATTTGTGTAGGCCAGCAATTGGCCAATTCTCGCCACCGCGGTGTGTCGAATGTCCCCCAATGATATCGTCTATTTTTGCGCAGGACTCGCGGAACGTAACGGTGGTGCGGCCACGGCGTAATTATAAAATGTTGCAACGAACGGCCGGTGCAACGAACTCGCCGAATGTGCCGCACGCCGTGATTCGGACGGTGAACAGTCCAATTATTATGAAACATCTTTTCGTACGTTTTGTGAACGATCGTTTGTCACGAGGAGTCGCTCTTTCTCCAGCATTCTTGAGAAATTTCGAACAGCGGTCGGGCCTACATATATACATCACTTCGAAAACCTCTTAGAAATGTCTCGTTCTGTTCTTTATTTTTCTTCTTTTTTTTTTTATTATTACACTAGCAAATTAGCCGATTATTAGCAGCATGCACATTGCTGCGCATACTAACAGTACGTGAAATAAATGGGCATAGTCTTGTGTTAAGGATTACATGCAATAATACACAATATGGTAACATGTTTTTGTATTTATAACTATAGCTCCGTTCTGTTCTCGATGCAATGGATAATTCTTTCACTTATTCGTGATACGGTATCTATGTTGACGTGGACTGTATTTACGATGATTGCGGCATTGTTTTTGTTCATTTTATTTCTCTTAAGTTACGTCTTTGTAAGCGCTATTTTCTATATAATTCGTCTGTGAAAATTCTTTTAGAGCTGTTGCAAAAGTTTCCGACGACTGTTATTTGAGTCTAGTCATTTCTCGGAGTAATCTTACGGAGTTATGTCAATTCCCGGATAAAAACATTTATTAAATAGTAATTATAAACTATATATAGATTGTCGATATTAATATTGAGATATTGATTGAACGCTTTTACCTTTCTAACAGATCTAACAGTCGTCTCGTTTATGAATCGGATTAATTATGCTTACATTGTGATCATCCTACTTAGGATATTATCATTTTAAATAATTAGAATTTTTACCATTTGTTCCAATTTGGTTTAGGTGACCAAGATGTCGAACTGGAAGAGGCGTTAAAGATGGCTTCCAGGAACATTTTCTTCAGTATCATAATCGTTGAAAGAAATGCATATTAGACACCACATAATAGTCGTACTCGTATTACAATCGTAAAATGTTCCGAAAATATTGATAATAAATTTATTAACCTTTCATGTCCTAAAAGCACTTTTAGATATATCACTTTCACTAAAGTGTTTTTACAAACTGGATGCATTTAGACCAGGCATCGAACAAGTTGTGTAAATTTTTAATGTTGTTCAATTTAAAATGTAGAAACTTGTAAAACAACGTTCTTGCATTATAAATATGTTAGGATGAGAATAGATGAAGAAAAGTTTTAATGGAAAAAAGAACCGTATCGTTATCATTTTTAGTTTACAATCAGAATTATCATTTAAAATATAATATAAATATAATCGATCCCTGGACAGCTCCGTTCGTGGTAAAACTTTCAACGACGATCACGCTGTAAAATCTCGCTTAACTCAGTTTTCGGCCGCAAAAGGATCAGACTTCCTACTAGCGTGGAATTTTCAAGTTGTCAGAGATTAAGTTGTCAGATTAAACTTCGTTCCAAGTAAAAAAAAAGTTTGTATTTTATCGAACAAATCGGCAATTACTTAGTTGCCGATCCAATAATAGCAGAGAATTGGGTTAGGATGAGAATAGATGAAGAAATGTTTTAATGGAAAAAAGAACCGCATCGTTATCATTTTTAGTTCGCAATCAGAATTATCATTTAAAATATAATATAAATATAATCGATCCCAGGACAGCTCCGTTCGTGGTAAAACTTTCAAAAGGATCAGACTTCCTACTAGCGTGGAATTTTCAAGTTGTCAGAGATTAAGTAGTCAGATTAAACTTCGTTCCAAGTAAAAAAAAAATTTTTATTTCATCGAACAAATCGGCAATTACTTAGTTGCCGATCCAATAACAGCAGAGAACGGGGTTAGGATGCGTAGAGGTCGGACAATTTGGGGGAAACGCTTTAATTGTTCCGCCGTGGTTAATGCCATCCTGCGCGGCTCTCGTGGCGTGCTTTCACTCGTGCACGCGTCCGACACGCGAAACCAACATAAGAAGATAGCGATCGGGCAGATTAACAACAGCCTTCCACGGGATTTGCGGAGATTTTTTTGCGCCCGGCTGTAAATGCGGAGCGCAGGTAACGTCGATACACCGCGCGAGCATATTTTACTTTGCGCGACGGTTGTGGCGCAACGTGTGGCAGGCCGCTCGGCGAGCAACGTTATGTAAAATCGCGAGCAAAAATCGCGGCCGCCGGTGGAAAAACCGCCGTGTTCAACAGTCGCCGGGAACCCCGAGGATTACCTACTTGCCTACGGTACCGAGGAATTGGGCACCGACCCGGCCGATTTGTCACGATCGTTCATTCGTGCCTTCTCGAATCACCGATTCTTTTTTCGGTTCGCGGTGTGAATTCGTTGCCGCAACCGCTGCCGTGACTACTCACGCAACGCGGTCTCACATCTACCGAGGAACAGAAATAGCGGAATTACCCGGAGTATCACGACCGTCCATTATACTGGCAAACTTGATTCATAAAGCTGACGTTGGTCGTGCAACTGAATTGTCTCTTAAGAATCGGTATAACGCGTGCGTTATCTTAATTTATAAAACCGTGATGAGATCAGTTGGGACATATGGAATTCCGATATGGGAATATTTATTAACACTCTAATTACCGAGAGCCTGTTCACAGGATTTTCACAATGATTCAGTTGTACTACACTTTGACACTTTTTAAAACTCGATAACTTTTATTGTATATCTTTTGTACATCCTTTAAAACGCAACAACTTATTCAAGAATGGGTTAAGTGACTTGATTTTTCTTTTTTAAATGATAGAGGGACTACTCTACTAGACGATGATTAAAATGTTTTATTTTTTTTTAATTTTGCTATTACTTGGAATGACAGAAAATAGAAGACTCTCGTTTTTTAGCTTTTTATAGGAGGCTATAACGAAAATGTAATAAATGCTTTTCGTAGATCTCGGTAACTTATATGCGCGCTGATTTGATCGAAGATTTGATCGAAATCGGTTAACCGAGAGTTAAAGTATTTATAGTTGAAATATATTTAAAAGACTGCAGACTTCTTACAGTTTTTTGGTCCATCGATCTGCGTTAATCGATTTCGATAAAATTTTCAGCACGCGTACAAGCTACCGAGATCTACGAAAGACATTTTTTAAATTTTCGTTACAGGCTCAGATAAAAAAGTTAAAGAAAGAGAGGTGATGATAAAGCTGTAAAATCTCACTTAACTCAGTTCTTGGCCGAAAAGGATCAGACTTTCTGCGAGCGTAGAATTTTCAAGTTGTCAGAGAGATGGCAAAAGGTCATCGAACAAAATGGAAAATACATTACAGATTAAACTTCGTCCCAAGTAAAAAAAAATTTTTTATTTCATCGAACAAATCGGCAATTACTTAGTTACCAACCCAATAAATATCCGCTTAATTCAACATTTCAAATATTTCCAAGTTGCAAAATGAAAAGTTGCAAATCAGTACGTATAACATTTTAGCTAAAGACGGCTCTATTCCACTACATATAACACATTAGCTTTTCATTAGATCGCGTCGAGTGTCCAAATACTCGTGACCGGTAGCGTATATCATTCGTACAATATGGCGATCGATCAAAGGCGATGAGGAGGAAGAGAGAATGTGGGAAAGAGAAGGAAAGAGAGCGAGAGAGCAAGAGAAAGAGAGAGAGAGAGAGAGAGAGAGAGCAAGAGAAAGAGAGAGAGAGAGAGAGAGAGAGAGAGAGAGAGAGAGAGAGAGAGAGAAGTCCACGGCGACTTCCAGCAGCCCCAATTTCTCCTTATCAAAGATCGCCGCGGTTTTCTCCGTTGCGGACGTGTAAAAGATATGAACCGGTAGGACACGTGCGGTGCGTAGGTCTTCGGTGCGTGAGCGTGCAAGTTCAAGAACAATGGCGCTTCACGATCTGTATAATGTAGGTACGATTTTGCCAGGCGATGGTGCCGGCTTATTGTGGCGGCGGCGGCGGGCGGTAGGGGCGGTGGCGGCGGGCAGCTCTCGTGCCACTGACCCACAAACACACTTACCTATGTTATACTATGCTGCTATATACGCCGGTTCTCTGCCGTTGTCGCTATGCCTTAATGCCCGTACACACCGCTCGCTCGCGACCGCCGCCGAGAGACACGTTTGTGTAGACGTCGTCCTTGGAAGATTTACTTGCGGGCGTGATCGTGTTCCCGATCTGCCGCCTCGTGAATTTTTCATTCGGTACCTGTGCGCCACCATGAAGCCGAAAGTAACTTCTACTCGAAGGGAGCCCCGGTAATCGTATGCTAAATATGCTCGGGAACGAGCCTCGATCGCTCCACGTTTCGAACAAATCGATGCTGCCGGCTAGAGCTAGACGGATCGTCGAACGATCTTCGAATCACTTTTAGGAACGAGCCTGTTGGTCTAATAACCTAAGAGAAACGATCTTTTCATTTCGTAGCTTTTGTTTCTGGCTGCGATTCGCCGCGTTAGTTGGGAAACGAACGGAGTTCCCCTTCCATTTTGGACTAAAGAGAGACACGAGATTTTCTAGGCTCGTCGCCGGAATTTTAACGAAACTGTGAATTCGCAAACGAATCGCCGTTTTAAAGGAAACATCGACCTATGGTTGGACAGTGCATCTTAGCGAACATTCGTATGCACGATTAGAGGTTGCGGCTTATGCAAGCATCGAAATCACCGTGGCGGAGATCAACGTACGGTTCCCTTTCTATGTTATGCCTATTTTCCCCGGGCAATTTTCTTTTCGGTTATGCGAAACGGTGTTCTTTCGATCCGGAGTGTGTAGTTCACGGACCGAGATTTGGGATAAATGAAAATTTCATTTGTGTGAAGTAATTTCAGTTACCGACGCGCGGCGCGAAGTCGTGTCTTGCGCGGCCGTTGAAGTCTCCGTGCACGTGTCCGCGCGCATTCCGTTTCCTCGCGCTTTATTTCATCACGATTTTCACATTTCGGTTTATAACGCTGTGCGGCTTCGTCTGCACGATTTATCAACAATGAATTGCAACGAAGAAAATTAATTTCGCTAATGTTACTTTTGAATTTCAAATGTTATCCATTATTTACCACTCTACTTCCCGAGTTCTTTCGAATAACGTATAACACTGGATCCGAATAAATGTACAAATGAAAAAGTTCGACCAACGTGCCGAATTAAATCTTATCCGAGCAACGTTTCGAATATATTCTTCCAATACAATCTTATCGGAATAACATTTCGAGTAATTTCTTCGGATAAAGTATGTCCGACTCGGATGTAGAACATGCAGAACGTCGCCCGTAAACTCGTTTCGATTAATCATCTAAAATATTCGCAAATGTTAAAAACGTAACTCGACGTTCCTCGCGTTGCGACCCGTTACGAATCCCACGCCGCGTTATTTCGCGTGACTTTCATCGCAGCTGGAATAAAACGAACGTATACAACAAATTGCCAGAAAAGTGGCCGCGCTTACGGGGATCTTGATCGTGGAACGAAGAAATGAAGAATGAGTCATTTTGACCCATCTGGTACCTCTAGTGTTAAGGCGCGGATCTAGAAGATATTAAATTGAGATCACGCGAAACTAGCGTGAAAAACAAGAGTCCATGAAAATTGCTGGTATCCGCGTAACTGTGCCCGGGAGAGACGCGGACGCGTGTAATCCGCGTCTATGTACTCCCGCGTTTTACTCTCCATCTCGATTGGCCCACTTGGTAAACAGGACAAAACTGGAAGAGCAAGGCTGATCCTGTGCGCGGAGTCGTGCCTCGGCTCGGAACGGTTCGGCACGGCGAGGGAAGAGGAAAGAGGAGCTCTCGATCCGCTCGACTTTTTGCCATCGTCACGGGCCCGAGACGAGGACTCGCCGCGATGGAAGGAGTCAGGAAGCAACGGGACGGAAGAGGAAATCCACGTTAAAATCGTGAGCAGTTTGTCATCACCGCGCCGCCGCCACCGCCGCCGCTGCCTCGAACCAGGCGACCCACTCTTGGTTTTTGATGGCAGGCCAACTGGAAACAATCTCTCTTCTCGTCTTCGCTTCGTGTTCTACAACTGATCTTCCTGAAAATTAATGCCTAACTTAATCATTGGGATACGCTTCTTTTTTTTTACATCTGACTTTTACAACGCTCCGTAAAAGTTCCACGAAAGAGTCGCGGCTGGTATTCCTACACTTTCGTTTTGTAGTTTAATGCTGTCGAAAGCGGTTCACTCGTGAACTTGGATTTTAAACGAGTACTTATATCGAATTGTGCACAGTGATGAAACGCAAAAGTTTTGCAAGATATAGAACATAGAATAAGTGAATTTGCGTAGGTTAATATTAATGTAATTCTGAAGTTTGCTCACTTACTTTTACCATAGGTACATAAGATCCGCAGTCTGTTCATTACATTTTTGTTCATGGTGGGTGAGCAAATTATTGTGAACACGTTAAAGTCATCACACACTTTAAATTTAATTAAGAAAGAAATTAAACAGTTAACGCTCACAATAATAGCTTATTAAACACAAAACATAAGTCCATGTCTTTAATAATATATGATAACGTTTTTAAATTTACAAAATCAAGCATTAAAACATAAAATATATTACTTTCCCACCTGTTCGTGATAATTTAATATAACAATATTGTACAATATATATATATATATATATATATATATATATATATACATTCGAACTTTGTACATTATAAATAGTATTTATATTTAGCATATATTTGTAGTTTGTACATTAGAAATAACATTTATATTTAGCATATATTTGTACTTTGTACATTAGACATAATATTTATATTTATCACACATTTGTACTTTGATAAAAATGATAGTTTATTTATCATTTAATTAAATGATAATTATAAACAGCATATATTTGTACTTTTTACGCTATAAATTATTATTTATAAATAATATATATTATTATATTATTATATTATATATATATTATATTATTATATTATATTATTTGTTATATATTAATAATATTATAAGTATAAATATTTTTATACTTAACCCACATACATAACCAATATATTTAACCAATTCTTACGAAAATCTGAGAACAACGCTTCGCAACTAGATAGATTAAGCATCCCCGATCGGACATCAGTGAAACGGCAACAGATCCCCCGAAAAGCGAGTATAGCAGTTTTACTTTCTCGCAGACCTCGAAATTCGCTTTGCAACACGCCGTATGCATAAAGTTATTTCGGTGTATTCGATGTCCGCCGGTTACTTCCGTTTCGTAACGCCGTTCGTTCCACTTCGACTTAAGATTGTAATTAATAACCACGCTCGGCCAATCGTCTCCTTCTTTTATCATGGAATTTAGGACGCTTTTTGTCGACGGTTCTTGATAAAAAGATTTTACGAGAACGAACGGCCGGGGTTATTTTTACGATCCGAGCACTGAACACCGCATACCAGGATCAAGCGCGCAAGCATAATCCACGCTGGGTCCCTTCTTTTTTTCTCTCTCTCTCTCTCTCCCTCTCTCGCTCTTGTTTCTCGTTCACCCAATGGTGAACCCAACTGGGTCACATTTTCGTCGGCGGTGACGACGGTAGGACACAGTGGACAGGCGAGACCTTTACCTAGTTACACTTTCGAGAATCGGGATGCTAGTATAGTACTCCGGTTCCGAGCGGCACTCTCAGCGTGTCTTGCCCAAATTTCTCCCTCCTTCCCCCGGGCCCGGCGATTCTCTATATACCCAAATCCGGAACCTCGTTTTGGTGTACAGCGTGGCCCCCACGCTCCTCGGAATGTCCTCATTTTTTTCGGGGCCTTGGGGTCTCAAAGGCGTGACTTCCTCAACGTAATAACCGAGAACCGCGATGTAGCCTCGCGCGAGCTTCGGGCTACGTCTCGTCGAATTCCGTCGACGTATCCCAACACAACTGTTCTTCCACCTTCTCCCTTCGGCCCTTCGTGGCGACAAGGCGGCGCACTATCGTACAGTGGGCTAGTCTGAAAGGAATCTTACGCAGGTTCAAGCTGACGGTTCGCCGGCAATGTGTGTCAGCGTGTCCAAGCTCGTAAACGATGTATATCTTCGGACCTGTTCTTTTCAATACTGAGTTTAATTTGGGGACTTTATTAGACCGATTGAAACGACGCGTCTTATCTGTATTAACCCTTTGCACTCGAGTGGTGACCCTGAGGCACCACTGAAATTTGTTATATCACCTTTTAAGATAATTTTAATATTGACACATTAAAGGCGGGAGTCGTAGTACCACGATTTATCTCGACTTCTCATAAATATGTACTTTAAAACATTTTTTGTAATTAGTGTTTAGTTCTTTTAGTTTTAAGAGTTTAAATAAACTTTTTTAAGTCTAAATTTTTTTATGATTACACAAAATAACGCCCGCTCTAGGACGAAAAACGAGGCGGGGCGATCGCCGCGTTACCTAGCATACTTTCGTCAAGATCCCCCGCCTTTAATGTGTTAACAAAGTTTAGATTTAAAATATTGTTAAGAGTGTAACTGTTGGACGGAGTCCCAAGAGTCAATTTCATATGCATAAAATGCATTTTGTCATAAAAAGTAGAAGTACTGTAAGTTAGAAAAATGATTTTATATTTTCAGTTAAAATAGCTTCGAGTGCAAAGGGTTAAATCACACGAGTCTCGCATTTGACAGATCGGTTAGCAGGAAGAACAGGGTATCAATGAAATTTAATCTAATTTGCCTCGTTGTTATAAGTCCAACTTTTAGTTAATCTGTATCCTTATAATATATAGATCATTTAGTGGAAAATTCAATCTGATAATTACATTTCTAATTATATTTATAATTTACAGTTTAATCAGTTATTTGCCGAGGTATGAGTAAAATATACAGTAAAATTAATACTTTGAATTGCACTGTTTCCTTTGGATTACGATTTTTAACCGGCTAGGTGCGCTGGTTATTAGACTTTTTAATGTAATCATTTTCGTTATTTTCAAGTTCCGAAATACTTGATTCAAATAAATAATTTCGTTATTGCGCGCGAGATGACACACTTGATTATTATTGTGCCGATCAAGCATGTACTGCGAGTATGTCTTGTCATTCGTGTTTACATTTTTTGAGATCAGTGGCCTACAAAAGTGTTCGTACACCTTTTAAAACGCGATAACTGGACTAAATGACTTGCATTTCTTGACCGAAATCGATTAACCCAGAGTCAAGCTACAGGCGTCGAAAGATTTAAAAAACTGCGGATTTCTTAGAGTTTTTTGGTCAACGGTGTGAGAAATCGTGACAGAACTTCGATACAATTTTCAGCATGCATATAAGTTACCGAGATGTACGAAAGGTCATTTTTTTTAATTTTCGTTACAGGCTTCTATAAAAATGTTAAAAAAATGAAAGATTTTTATTTCTTTTTGTCATTCCAAGTAATAGTAAAATTAAAGAAAAAGCATTTCAATCATCGCTTAGTAAATTAGTTCTCCCATCATCTAAAAAAGAATTAAATCATTTAGTCCAGTTTTAGAGAAGCCAGAAAAGCAAACGGATGTCAAATGTTTCAGTCAAATTCATTAATTAAGAGAAATATACGGATATGGCCAAAGTCACGTGACCATTAAATCGACGAACGTTGGTCATCTCTCTTTCTTTTACCAATGAAAAGCAAGGAAAATGTGTCCTTGTTTTTAACTAGAAAAACAAGGAAACACGATCGATGTCCCTTACTTTTCGACGTTCGTCTAACTTTGGCCTAAACTTATACTTCGAAACAATATGCGTTTGCACTTTTTCTATAGGTTTATTTTGTCTGATAAATACTAATCATAAGAAATAGAATTTCAATTATAATTAATTAGACGGATGAAATACTATTTTACATTTTAAGAAAATACAATTATTAATTTTGTTTATCCTAACATAAATAACTATTTCCAATACATGTTGGCATTTATCTCTGACACGTTCAATAAATCTCGAAATATTATTTGCTACAAACAACAGTATTTCATTAACTATTTCTAATACCTTTTCCAATGTTCTCACCCAAATCTGAAGGGTGCTAAATGGATCAGACTTTCTACGAGCGTGGAATTTTCAAGTTGTCGGAGAGATGGCAAAAGGTCATCGAACAAAATGGAAAATACATTACAGATTAAACTTCGTTCCAAGTACAAAAGAATTTTTTATTTCATTGAACAAATCGGCAATTACTTAGTTGCCACCTCAATATATGTTCTCTTGTATTTTGGAAATTTGCAAATGTCTTAAATGTATCAGCAACCGCAGTGTGATTACAATTGTGAATTTGACGCACATACAAAGGCTTAAGAAATTGTTCGAAGACCTTTTAAAAGGCGATAACTTTTTCCAAACTGCACTAAATGACTTGATCTTTTTTAGACGGTAGAGGGATTAGTCCACTAGAGAATGACTGACATGCTTTCTCTTAATTTTGATCTTACTACAAAAAATCTAAAAAATTTCGTTTTTTAACTTTTTTATCTGAACTTACAACAAATCCAAGTAAAAAGAAATTTGTTATTTCATTGAACGAATCGGCAATTACTTAGTTGCCACCTCAATATATGTTCTCTTGTATTTTGGAAATTTGCAAATGTCTTAAATGTATCAGCAACCGCAGTGTGATTACAATTGTGAATTTGACGCACATACAAAGGCTTAAGAAATTGTTCGAAGACCTTTTAAAAGGCGATAACTTTTTCCAAACTGCACTAAATGACTTGATCTTTTTTAGACGGTAGAGGGATTAGTCCACTAGAGAATGACTGACATGCTTTCTCTTAATTTTGATCTTACTACAAAAAATCTAAAAAATTTCGTTTTTTAACTTTTTCATCTGAACCTACAACAAATCCAAGTAAAAAGAAATTTGTTATTTCATTGAACGAATCGGCAATTACTTAGTTGCCAACCCAATATATGGTCTCTTGTATTTTGGAAATTTGCAAATGTCTTAAATGTATCAGCATCCGCAGTGTGATTACAATTGTGAATTTGACGCACATACAAAGGCTTAAGAAATTGTTCAAAGACCTTTTAAAAGGCGATAACTTTTTCCAAACTGCACTAAATGACTTGATCTTTTTTAGATGGTAGAGGGATTAGTCCACTAGAGAATGACTGACATGCTTTCTCTTAATTTTGATCTTACTACAAAAAATCTAAAAATTTTCGTTTTTTAACTTTTTCATCTGAACCTACAAGAAATCCAAGTAAACAGAAATTGCCAACCCAATATTATCCTGGACTTTTCGACACGCTAGAATCGGAATCGCTACCATCGTGCTCTACGCGGTGCGCCTGTCGCGTAGCGTCGGCTCTCGAGCGCCGCTCTCGTCGTGATAAACAATTACGAAACGGATTGTTAAAAAAGGAAGCAATACGCCCGGCGCATATTTATGTAACGAGCAAGCAGCAGCAACAGCGACAGGGCAGCCCCGGTAGCCACGGGCGTGTAACGGCGTCGCGAGTAAGTTTCCTCGTAGGTTCGTGTAACATCCGTGTCCGTGACTGTGTGTACGCGTGTACGCCACCCGGAGCAAGCGCCCATCTACCTGTTCCCCCCTGTTACCAGGACACCTGTACACGATCACGTACGCCGCCGGCTACGTGTGTGTCCCACGTGTGCGTCACACTTAACATCTATCTCTAGCCCCGGACGCGTGTGGTAGGATACGTCACCGGTGCCCGTTCGTGTGCCCACGAAGAAGTTTCACTCGGCGCTCGCTTCGGCTCCGACGTCGATTCCGATGCCGATTCCGATGACGATTCCGATTTCAATTCCGATTCCAATTCCGATTCCGCGGTGTCCACGCGTGCTACTCCTTACACGGACAAGGAGTCAAGACTGGGTCTTCCGTACCCAGCCTAATGAACGATGAGCGAAGGCGGCAATTTACCCACGTTCGGACCCCTCGTAGGTGTTCCGTCGGGGGGTAGGTACTAAATTTCTTGTGTATGCCAACAATGGCGAGGAAACATATCTGCGCCACCTCCGCGGTGGTCAGATTCGCAATAAATGTCCACGCGTGCTCCCCCTCCCCTCTTCATCCCTTCCTTTTCTTTCCCTCCCTCCTACCCTTCCTCAAAACCCATCTGTGACGACGCGGGTTGCAGTAACCCCTTGGGTAACTGTAATTGTCCAGGTGAGTGGTGACTTATGTCGCCAAACTCTCGTTTCTACGAGCCCGCAAGGGACCGAGCTTTTGCTGGCGACCTCGCCTCCACGTGGCCCCCGCTGTAATCGCGGCGTGCGGGATTCTACCTCACCTGAGGGGGATCGCGGACGCCGCGGCTAAGTGGGTTGCTTCCCTCACGGGACGGTCCTCCCTCTGAATGATCCTTCACGGGTGACAGGGGGGTTTTTCCAAGTCCTCTCTCCCCTCGCAGCTGTTTCTGCACCGACCATCGGTACCTGACATGGGCGTAAGCCTCGTTCAGGAGAGCCTGCCTTTAATTAGGCCTTGGGCTGTAGAATACTCGTTGTCCACGCGTGCGTTGCCCCCTAGCCCGACACGCTGTACAATTGCTGTCGTGTGGCACTTTGGGGGCAAAGCAAACCACAAAACTCCTTACACGGACGCGGAGTTAAAACTGGGTCTTCCGTACCCAGCCTAATGAACGATGAGCGAAGGCGGCGATTTACCCACGTTCGGACCCCTCGTAGGTGTTCCATCGGGGGGTAGGTACTAAATTTCTTGTGTATGCCAGATCTGGCGAGGAAACATATCTGCGCCACCTTCGCGGTGGCCAGATTTGCAATAAATGTCCACGCGTGCGAACAGACACAGACGCATCAACAGCGTCTGTGCACGCTCGATCGGAGAACGGCCTGGCAAGTCCTTGGCAAGGCCGACCAAGAAATTATCCGACCACCTTTTCCCAATTAGCGGATTTCTGGTAATTAGCTGCCATATTTATCGCATTAGCTGCCCATTCCGTGACAGGCACGGAGAAATGACAGGCACATCTACCCTATTTGCCACCTCGCATAAACGCAGGCTTTTGCTCGTAACAATTGTACACGCGCCTCTTACTTTCGTCGTTAGGTCGTTTATTGTTAGCTTCGATCGGGAAACGCTGGTTTCTTGTGTGCAGATCGATATTTCGGTCGTGTATTGGAGATCTGGTATACAGTAGAGGTACTCTATACAGTTGTGTGATATATACACTCAAAGTAACTGTTGGGATTATGGAATGAAAATGAATATGATTCTAATTCTTTTCTTAACCCGAGAAAGATAACCTACGTCGCAGAGGCGCCTGCGAAATAAACAACTGACTGCACCGTTTTTCATAGAGGTCTAGTGATTTAAGTTTAAAATTACTTACAATATAAAAAAATATAATATAAATGCATTTTATTTTTACAATAATGCCAAACCTTTAAAATGACTAGATTAACTTAAATAAATATCCATTGTTAGTATAAAATTGACGCCTTAGAAAAGCATGCGCCTCTGAAGCGTATGGTTATCTCTTTCTAGGGTTAAAAAGACTTTATTTTATTCCTTTATTGAGAGAAGGTATATGGGCGAAAACGATCGAGCGACCAAACTCTACTGAGAGTCCGGTAAGAAAAAACGCTTCTTTTATACCCTTCTTGGATTCGTCTTATCCACCAATCAGAGATGTTTATTTGTCGCGTTTCACATTGTATACGTGACGCTGGGATCCCCAAACAGTCAGGGCACGATGTGTATCTAATGGTACCGGTGATGATGTATCGCGGTATCTATTATATACAGTTTACATCACCGTCGTTGCCCGCTGACGGAACCGACGAAAATGTAAACCGATATCTTAGTATATACTAGTACTAAGATATATATATATATATATATATATATATCTTAGTACTAAGTAAACTATAGAGATTAATTTTTGTTCGAGGCTAAAATTTCACACACAACAGTAACTTTTACACTTTTAGCGATATTTAAACGGAAACTTAACAAAATATCACATTTGTATATTTTTACATTAGACATAATAGCAAACATAAACTGTAAAACTTTGAGTTTATAATAATTCACGGTACTATAGGCAGTCTCTCTCAGACGGGACAACCTGTATATTTAAAAAAAGGCATAACAAAACATTGTATTCGTATATTTCTGTTTCTAATAAATAATAGAAATATACCCCCAGCTATAAAGGAAGCCACCAATATTAACACTTTATCGTCCGGTCGTGGTTGAGGCTGCCACTCAGTAAGGACTGGCTTAGTCGCGCGCGCATTTGCTCCCAGTACCGGCTAAATTTTCGCTATTCATTGTGTTGTGCTTATTCCTTTAAAAATAATAATAAATAATAATATAATTATTATAATTATAATTCATAAGGATATGGGGAGGTCAGCATACAGGAGGTCAGCTACTAACAAAACAGTAAAGAAGCGAAAACCGTCGATAGCTAAAAGTCGATTAATAGGCTATCGGTCGATAAGCATTGGCAATCGAAAAGCCGATAAATAGGCTAGCGGTCGATAAAGTGTTATATTTAATAATAGAAATAATAGAAAGTAGTTGGCGGCCGAGAGCCAACGAGCCGACGAAGCCCAGTTTCGCTAATAAGCGGCCCGCCTCGCGCCACTCATTGGCCAGTGTTTTTCGTTGATAACTCGTAAACAAAATCGCGGACAGCATTTTCGCCAAGGAAAAAGTTGCTTCGAATGACTTCAGTACACCCCCTTCGTACACCCTCGCTTCCCGATTTTGAACCTGTACATTTTTTCCCAGCATTCAATCAGCTTTTTTCGGAATAATGGACAAAGAGTTTGAGAAAACCAAGAAGACGGTACCTCGCGGGTGCCGCAAATAGTAGCCGCGTTGTAAAACTTCGCCGTAGTAAATCGACCGAAAACGGTCTGTGGGCCGAGATGTGGCCACTGGAACTTCCGTTCGTTGCAGCTTACAACATCCAGGAAGCTGTGCACTTAGCCAATTCGATGTTGGGCAGTGCCTGCTAAGCAAAGAAACCCCGTGGTCGACGTCATAAATTTCGCCAACTCGTGACCCCGTCTCAGCTGACAGCCCCGAGCACCCGACAAATTTTATTGCTCGCCACAATAATTGTTCAAGGTTATGTCAAGGTTGTACAACATCTCGTCTCTCTCAAACTCCATTTACGGACACGAATTTCTGACACGGATAAGTCGGGAAATGAATATCATGGCTGAAATGAAAAGTGGCTGAGACAGTGGAAGAATATTGTTACACTGTATTCAATTGATTACGTTATTCGTTATTACATTTGTTTCTGTATTCGTTGCCGTTGCTTCAACGTAAGTAAGCGGCAGACGACGTCAAGTGTCAAACGGTCAAGGCAGGCCTCGAGATCTGGGTCCGAAAAAACCTGGGCGCGTGGTAAGGCGAGGGTTAAAATTGGGAAAAATACATTTCTGCTTAATTTTCGTACGAATCAATTTATATAATCTAATTAATATTTGAGCCGTTTATTTTGTAAGTGGTATAAGTCACTTCGTTTTTAAGTCGAGATATTTAAGGGTTTGCGTATTTGTTATCTATTATTTTCTCAGTATAAATAATTTCGTATAAACATTAAAAAACCACCACTTTTCATTACGGTAAAGTGACTTATGCCACTTTCAAAATAAACGGCTCATTTGGTAGTCATGTTCACATTGAAGCCTGCCGCGAAAAAAGTAGCGAAATCCGCATGATATTATTTGTATCGTATAAATACTTGTTAATATTATGTAAATAGCAGGTGCCACTAAATAAAGAATAACAAAAAGAGCAAAATGTTTACATACATACGTTTTTATATCTATTTTACACACACTTACACTTCAGTTCTAAATAGTTCCTTTACTCAATGGAACTGTCTTCCAATTTGTTGAAGAAACACTTTGGTTTTTATATATTTATGACAAAAGTAAGTAAGTAAGGAGGTGAAGAATTTTTAATAACCTTGATGCAATTATTGAAACTATTAAAAGAAATCACAGAAAATGTTGTTTTTCACACAGAGATCTGCAACCTGGCGGCGATTCGTAAAGCTGTCGATACGAATGTAATATAAACATTTCTCAGCATCGGACAGTTAATTAAATAATTGATAATATTTCAACTTGTACATATCGCAAAATGGAAGAAAAGAACTACGTCTTAAAAATGTGTGACGCGTTGTTACGAATGTATTTCTGCTACTTCATTCACGATTGTAACATCAGTGTCAAACAATTCTCGCCTCAACGGAGTGCATTTTTTATGGTTTCTCGGGACGTTCGCCGAAAGTGTGATATTATCCCCTGGTCAAGGTTCCGTGATTGTTCCGGTTTGGTGAGGTCAGGATGCTGTAATGGTAAAACGAAATGGTGACCAGTGGCCACATCGAGGGCCGCAAACCGTTCTTTCTGGCTGAAACCACCGTAAATTTTCAGCTGCTTTCGCGGATGGAAAATCGCTGTTCCCGGACGCCGGAGAGCTCCGTTGCCGTAACCTGTCACGATGCCGGATTTAAGTGTCATCGAGACCTGTCGAATTATTTACGGCTTTCCGTTTAAAGTAAACATTACCGCCGCCCCCGCAGCGGAACCAAACAGCTTTCCCCAAAACTGACAAACGGTGGCACCAACTTATTTATGTGATACGGTTTCGGGCATAGACCCCGCTCGAACTCCATCGATCATTTACAGTGGGAGCACCGAGCAACGACAATGACTCAATTTGGAGGCAATTTTTCAAATCGATTCGCAGAATTTTTAGGTCGAGATTGAATTTATTTGCAAATTTAATATAAGTATTAATTGTTAATGTATTTCATACACGTATGAGCCGTTTATTTTGAAAGTGGCATAAGTCACTTTACCGTAATGAAAAGTGGTGATTTTTTTAATGTTTATACGAAATTATTTATACCGAGAAAAATATCAGTATCCTGAGATAACGAAAACAAGTAAATCTCCTCGAAAGTTAGCATCCATATTTTTAAACGTGTTAAAAATATGGATGCTAACTTCGACTTAAAAACGAAGTGACCGACTTAAAAACGAAGTGACTTATGCCACTTTCAAAATAAACGGCTCATATACTGATAATAACAACAAGTTTGACTGAAAACATGCAAATGGTATGTGATTAAAATATTTTAGCAAACAAAGATAATGGCGGATTTCGGCGAATTCGAAATACTACGTCAAACGTAGTATCTTTTTGAACCCTAGCATGCTTAAGGGAGGACTGGAAAATGTCCACAGAACGTTAAACATGTATTTTTGTTCTAACAATGTTCTTTTATAGATTTATAAAAGTTTTATTTCTCCAGATATCTAAATGTATAATTTAACGATATTGTATACATAAATATACCTCGAACGGAAAAAATAATATTTATAGCACTTCTTCCTACATGGATGCAAAATGACCTACTCTTAAACAGACCTTAAAACTTCTAATACCTTAAACGTTGGTATGGTTAATTGAAAATAAGATCTATTGTATTTTGGCAGTTTAAGCAGTAACTGGATTTAAAATTATATGTAATGAGCCATATAGACGATAAGATTTATTAGTCATTATTTTTATAACAAATTAATAAAATACTTACAGAGGTGCGTTAATGGAAGCTTTTCATGGTTTGTATTGCAACGCGTGTACGAATGAGTAAGTTATTTAACAATTTTCTTATAAAGTGTATAATTTGGATTATAAATTATAAATTATTTGAATTATAAATTATAAAAGGTAAAAGGTGAAACATTTTCAATATTAAACTGAAACGCCAAATTTCATATAATTTCCACTTCGTGCTGTTAACATAAATGATAATCACCAATACCTATAGTAATTATTAGACTGCGGATATTTATTTAAAATAAAAATTGCCTAAGCTTTTGATTGTAAGAAACCTAAGTCGTATGAAAATGTCTTTACCATTTTGTTTTTGTTTTAGAAATTTGCTTGCAAAGATGCATAAAATCCGCGACCTACCGATCAATATGCTAAACCAATTAATAACTAACGAGTACAAATGATTATTTCAATAAATTCACAGAGTGAAAGTTAAAAACAGTTAATATTTTATTTTCAAAATAGCCACGAGCGTAGAAAGGGGCCGCATATTGTCAACACGATGACATAGGCTTTCGATTTCTATAAAGATAAATATTCGCAAATAAATATTTCATGCAAACAACAAGCAGTGAATTAATTATTGATGCATACAATCAATTCTTAAAGCTCGCGAAGAAAGGTTATTGTGATTTCTGGAACGGTTTCCACTGCATCGTAAGTACCATGCATATTTTATTCTAGGCCGCGCGCTCGTTGAATACAATTATTTTAAACGCGATTCACACTTGACGTTTTTTTTCTCACACAGTCCGCTTTATATGTATGCGAACCTACTTTCTTGGCGTCGTAAATTTTTGATATCTCCCCGAGACGATAGATGGTCCGTCCGACGCCGTTGACTTTCTTCGAGGCGTGAATACCGTAATTACGTGACGGCGCATATTTCTCAAGAAAAATTCGTCGGCTAAACGGACACTAGGCGAACATCGTGCAGTCGCGTGCTTAAGAAGATTGATTGTATTTAGAACGGACAACTTCCTACGAACCCGTCGAAACCCATATAATTAACGGCTGTGCCATTAAAGGAATGTCAAAAGTTAGTCGAACATGGACACATTCGACGTAATAAATGATTACTTTTTACGAATTCGAAGTCAATATTATAAGGATATTGGGCACTCGTATTATATATTTTTTTTTCAATTTTTTTTCAAAAACGACATTGCGTACATTTTGTATTAACAATCGGATTTCATTGTTTGTGAGTCGATTAATCGAACCCGAGAGTATAAATATTGTTATTCGATTATCTAGTTTCTTAAAAGCTAACAAGACTTAAAAAATATATTGCGAGAAATTTTAGTCATTGAATCTGACATTAAAATTTATATTTCATTGCACGATTGAAAATGTATTTTTTAAATGAATAACTCTCTTCAGAGTTTAACATTTTATTGAATTACGACCCTAATTTGTGTTAGATAGACTCAAATGAAATAGTATTTCAAATAGGATATCACAAATTTCAGTAAATAAAATATTTTATTTTGATAATCCATAGCTAAAGCATGAAATAAATATTTTATGTTGATAATTTAGAACATAAAAGAGAATATTTTTTATTTTAATAACATAAAGCATAAAACAGAATACTTTCAATGGTTCCTAACCTGAAAATAAATTATAAAAATGATTAACGCAACGCGAAACGAGATAATATAAGAAATCATATTCGTAAATGAAATTTATTGTTTTTTTTTAAATATAACTCGCATATAACAAAGTGCATCTTCTACGTACGTTTATACTTCGTTCGTTTTAGATTACCTAAATAATTCTATTTTATATGTACTGTGATTTAGTAAAGTAAAAATATTTTATTCGATGATAATTCATTAAACAAATTAAATATTCCGAACTATGAAACAAATCTTTTCAGTGTTTTTCAAATAAAATACGATATGAAATATTATCTTAAGAATCTCTTGTGCAACGAATAAAATATTTTATTTTTGAAAGTATTCATTATTTAGAACAAATAAAATATTTCGTTTTAACCTCTTGCCGTACCATTTTCTTCCCAGTTACGATGGTTAGATTTTTCGTTGCAATAATTCCTTAGAAGAACAAGAAAATTCGTATTTATTGTGTACTTATATTTCCTTGAACATTTAAATATTGCGGAGGAAAGGACAGAATTTTATTCGAACCCTTGAAACAACAGAATAATATTCATACTTAGCTGGTTATTTACTAGAAATCGACAAGGGGTTAAAAAAGCACCCGCACGAACTAAAATATAATATCTATAATATCTATAATATCTATAATAATATATATCTAATATATAATATATATATAATAATATATATATAAATAATATCTATAATATCTATATATAATATCTATTCACTATTTGTCATTTAAAGTGCTATTTCATTCAGCACCGAATATACTCGATTTACGCGCGGGGGTTAAAAATAATTAATTAAAATGGAGCAAGAACTTCGACAACGATCCAGTAATTTTTTCGTCAAGTTTCAGGAAGAGAAAAACGACGGACCCGAAGGCTCCTACGTTGACCGCTGTATTTGTCGCAATTTCAAGCATGGTGTCAGCGACAGAAGAACTCAACAATCTTCTGGACCCTGCCGCGCCGGCGCGACGAATCGCGCGTGGCAAAATATTTTCGGCCGAGAAGCGTGGAAACTACGCAGGCGGTGCCCAACCGTAAGAAATCGCGCCTCGCAATATTTAGACTCGTACTACTTACCGCGTACGGGCGACCGGTCGTCGGCGACGGCCGATTGTCCACGGCCTTTTTCCCCCCGTCGTATTTCGGGAGAACACCCGGAAGAACGGTTCCTTTAGGTTCGAGCATCGACAATAAGGAAGTTACGGCGCGTTTCGCAGGTATCGCGTCTATCGCCGTTCGGACCTGACCGCGCAAAACTCTTCCGGGTGGTCCACTGCCCCAAACTATTCAGCTTTCCAAAGAATTTCTGGAAACTAGTTCAGAGATTGGGGTCCGAAGTATCGATTGGACTTCGATGTATCGGGTTGGCAATTAAGTAATTGCCGATTTGTTCAATGAAATGAAAAATTTCTTTTTACTTGGATTTGTTGTAGGCTCAGATAAAAAAGTTAAAAAACGAAATTTTTTAGATTTTTTGTAGCAAGATCAAAATTAAGAGAAAGCATGTCAGTCATTCTCTAGTGGATTAATCCCTCTACCATCTAAAAAAGATCAAGTCATTTAGTGCAGTTTGGAAAAAGTTATCGCCTTTTAAAAGGTCTTCGAACAATTTCTTAAGCCTTTGTATGTGCGTCAAATTCACAATTGTAATCACACTGCGGTTGCTGATACATTTAAGACATTTGCAAATTTCCAAAATACAAGAGACCATATATTGAGGTGGCAACTAAGTAATTGCCGATTCGTTCAATGAAATAACAAATTTCTTTTTACTTGGATTTGTTGTAGGCTCAGATAAAAAAGTTAAAAAACGAAATTTTTTAGATTTTTTGTAGCAAGATCAAAATTGAGAGAAAGCATGCCAGTCATTCTCTAGTGGACCAATCCCTCTACCGTCTAGAAAAAATCAAGTCATTTAGTACAGTTTGGAAAAAGTTATCGCCTTTTAAAAGTCTTCGAACAATTTCTTAAGCCTTTGTATGTTAACATTGCATTTACATTTTTTGTCCATTGATGTTACTACTTTTATTACTTGTGCAGTTTAGAATCGTTTAGTTGTTGCAATGCGATATCTGAAGAGTATATATATATATATTACAGAATTTGTATAAACACTCGTTGAACTCACTTCAAATCAAACCTTCAATATGATCAAGAGATCATATTGAAGAGAAGATTAGTTTTTCTATCTTACTATCCTTATATATTTATCAAAATACTCTAATACAAATTAATCAATTATTAAGATGAAATGTATAATTTAATGTAATAATATCGATTGTTATTAAGATTTGCGATGAACATTCCTTAAGAATATTTACTAACAACAAAGGGAACTATATAATTGTTTAATGCACTCCTACTTTATACATTCTATCTATACTATTCTATACTATCTATATACTATCTATATATACTATATTCTATATACTATTCTATACTATCTATATACTATCTATATATACTATATTCTATATACTATCTATCTATCTTTATATACATTCTATCAGCTGTTGAATCACATAATAAAAATTCTCTGGTATTTATAACGATTGTTCACAGTGATATACACTAAGTACAAAATTTGCAAATGTTAAAAATAGAATTACCATAATGTAGTAACAAATAAGAAATACATCATTGTATTTCAAGATAGGTTGTTAGCTTGTAGATAGTCGCATTAATTCTTCAACGATTCTCGTTCGCTTATCGATTAGTATTATATATACACAGTAATTGCAAAATTTGCAATTTGTTGTGCAAATGTAAACTGTTTCTAGCTAATGATTAGAACGAAAAGGGCGATGCTAAAGGAAGCCGTAATTTTTCAAACGATGGAAACCGTTGGACGAGTGGGCGCTGATTCGTTTGTCCTCAACAAGTTTTATTGTCTCCACCTTGAGGCGCCTGCGAATCGACGTTTAATCGCTCGGACGATTATTCGAGTCGCCTCGATTTGCTTAATTGTTTCCTTATGAGGTCCTTGTTGCGTCGTACGAGCAATGACACGAGACCAGCTTATCCTTCGCCGGCTTTTTTTGTGATTTATACGCTTATTCTTGCGTTAACAGTCTCTTCTGGAACGTCGGTTTTCATTGTTCGTACGTTTTAACTATTTTCATGGATTCCGAGGCCTGCGAGGAATTTCCTGTGTGTGTTCAACCAGTTAGTTGTGTTTGACGAGTATACTCGTCATGGATAAGTGGCAGTATTTTGTGTAGTGGCAGAGTATACTCGTCGTGTGTAAAAAGTAGTGACCATTGGCTATTTATTTAAATAGCCTTAATTACAATTTTGTAATTTTAGTGAAAAGAAAAACATATTCTCAAGATTCAAGATGTTTAGAATATTTTGAGACCAATCCTACACGAAAATGTTTACATAGCTATAGAAATAAGATTAGAAAAAAGTCACGAGATATTGGTGTTCGACGTGCAAAGTGCCATTATGTATTGTTCATTGCTTTGCTGATTACCACTCTACAGCAGCAATGTGAATTTTTAACTTTTATAAGTATTTGATTTTTACTACGTTTTTCGTTTATCATGTATGCAGTATGTGTTAATGTTAAGTGAATAAGTAAATACTAGTAATAAAATTGTTAATGTTATAAAATAAAACCGTCTTTTTGATCCAATATTTTAACAGCGACACTTACTCTGTGTTTGACGAGTACACTCGTCATCGCTTGATTCTCGCGACATGTACAAAGTGCGCGTTCTTAACCTTTTAGGTACGGTTGAATTCTGCGCGAGGCTATTTCTCTGGACGACAGAGTCTGATGTGTACTGTACAGAGTCTGATACTGTATATACAGGATGTCCCAAAAATGTCTCGCAATCCGAAAGTGGCGGCTTGCTCAGGCCATTTGAAGCAACTTTTTCCTTTACAAAAATTTTCTCCGAGGCACCGTTAACGAGTAATTAACGAAAAACGGTGACCAATGAGAGGCGAGCTCAGCTGGCACGAGGCGATCGAGCCAATGAGCGGAACCGAGCTCCGTGCGCTCGTTGGCTCGGCCGCCGCGCGCCAGTCAAGCTCGCTTCTCATTGGTCACTGTTCTTTGTTAATTGCCCCCTAGCCTGACACGCTGTACAATTGCTGTCGTGTGGCACTTTGGGGGCAAAGCAAACCACAAAACTCCTTACACGGACGCGGAGTTAAGACTGGGTCTTCCGTACCCAGCCTAATGAACGATGAGCGAAGGCGGCGATTTACCCACGTTCGGACCCCTCGTAGGTGTTCCGTCGGGGGGTAGGTACTAAATTTCTTGTGTATGCCAGATCTGGCGAGGAAACATATCTGCGCCACCTTCGCGGTGGCCAGATTTGCAATAAATGTTCTTTGTTAATAACTCGTAAACGAAGCCGCGGATTGCAATTCCGCTAAGGAAAAAGTTACTTGAAATGATCTCAGAAACCCCTTATTTCCCGGAAGAACCATAATTTTGGGCCACCCTGTATATATAGGTGCAGGCTCTGAAAAAGAGGCGTCACAGCTAAATAGTTAAACAAAACCAAAGTTAACTAATATACATACATTTCTTCAGACATCCTATAGGCCATGTTGTTTATGACTAGACATTAGAAAAATTTAAGAATCACCCTATATTCTTCTCAATTTATTAGAATTATTAACAAAAAGATACGTATGTATATGTATGACATTTATTTTGGAAAATGAAAGATTGGCAATAAAGGCTAATGTTGCTTCCTGAAGCGACTTTATGAGGTGATGAAAAATTACTTAATTATGCTATTCCTCTTTATATATTTATGAAATAGGTAAATTATCTTTGATGGCTGAAATAACGGAGGATTTTAGGAGAAAAGGATGGAAGAGGGTTTCGTCCGGGTCCCGCTAGAAGACTCATTAGCAAGGCTATCCTAGCAGGCCCTGCCTTAGACGTGAGGAAGTCGGAAAGACGGACGTAAATTACTAACATTTAGGAAAGGCATGTTTTTATTATTTGTTGTAGGCTCAGATGAAAAACTTAAAAAATGAAATTTTTTAGATTTTTTGTCATTTCAAGTAAGATTAAAATTGAGAGAAAGCATGTCAGTCATTCTCTAGTGTGTGGACTAATCCCTCTACAATCTAAAAAAAATCAAGTCATTTAGTACAGTTTGGAAAAAGTTATCGCCTTTTAAAAGGTCTTCGAACAATTTCTTAAGCCTTTGTATATGCGTCAAATTCACAATTATAATGCTGATGCTAATACATTTAAGACATTTGCAAATTTCCAAAATACAAGAGACCATATATTGGGTTGGCAACTAAGTAATTGCCGATTTGTTCAATGAAATAAAAAATTTTTTTTTACTTGGAACGAAGTTTAATCTTTAATGTATTTTCCATTCTGTTCGCGATGACCTTTTGCCATCTCTCCGACAACTTGAAAATTCCACGCTCGTAAAAAGTCTGATCCTTTTTGGCCAAAAACTGAGTTAAGTGAGATTTTACAGCGTCATCATCATTAAAAGTTTTCCCACGAAGGGAGTTGTCCAGGGATCGAAATAAGTGGTAATGATGATGGCGCGACGGGTATATATATATGGTGGGTGTAACATCAATTCCCAACCAATATCCATTAATTTTTACCGAGTGGACAAAGACGTGTGCGGTCTAGCAATGTCCTGGTGGATAATGACACCTTTACCATTGACCAATTCTGGTGGTTTTTCCTTCCTTGACCGCTAACATTCACGGATAATAAAAAATAACATAATAATAATAATAATAATAATAATAATAATAATAATAATAATTTTAGAATATAATATTTACGGATATCACAAAAATGGGAGTGAAAGACATCTATAACTGAAATCGGCAATTACTTAGTTGCCAACCCAATATATCAATAAAAATAAACGATATTTTGCAGCTCCCTCTTGAATTTTCGACTTCTTTCAGCGGAGGGTATACAGGGTGTTCCAAAATTGTGGTATTTCCGGGAAATAGAGGGGTTTCTCAGATCATTTGAAGCAACTTTTTCCTTAGCGAAAATATTCTACGAGGCTTTGTTTACGAGTTATTAGCGAAAAACACTGACCAATCAAAGACGAGCTCGATTAATAACTCGCAAACGAATTGCCTTGCGCCAATCGAGCTCGTCTTTGATTGGTCAGTGTTTTTCGCTAATAGCTCGTAAACAAAGCCTCGTAGAACATTTTCGCTAAGGAAAAAGTTGCTACAAATGACCCCAGGAACCCCTCATTTCCCGGAAATACCATAATTTTGGAACACCCTGTATATTTATATACCCTTAATTATAACAATTATATTTTTATGTAAAGGCCTACCCGTCATTATTTTAAGGTAATTTAGTTTCCAAATATGTTAAACAAAAATCATGTTATCCGCTGTTGTAGAAGTACAATGTCGTAGAAAGGTTTTCGCAATTTTATTATCGTATTAGAAGGATAATAAAACGATAGTTCCTGCAACTAATCCTATAATAACGAACCTGATTGTTAAAAAACCATATTGTTATACACGGACAACATCTTAATTGCATTTTCGTCATAAACATCTATTGTTCGATAGAAAATTAAGTATGCCGCTTTAACATGTCGCAGACGATTGTAAAATCAGGTAGTTCCCGACTACCGTGATTACCTACTGTATTTCGATGACACATCTACCTATTGGATGCGTTTGTCACACTCGACGAGGATGTAGGAAACTCGTAAAGTACCGTTTTATGTCAAACAATTGATGGGAAAAAATACGAGATCCCTCGCTCGGGGTGCTCAAATTATGTACGTGTCGTAAAACAAGGAGATCCATCGTTTTAGGGGATCGTCGGGATGCTTACTACCTGAAATATTTGGGTGTCATTAGGTGGCACGCGCAACACGATGGCATGGCCAACGAACGCGCAACGATGGCACGACCTCCGAACGCGCAAGGATGGCATAACCTCCGAACGCGCGACCATTGTAAATTTCCGAAGGATTCCCAATAAGTACCGTTCGCGTCTGTTGCACACGTGTTCTTTCTTCGGCCTGATGGCCACCCTCCGACCCTTAGACCCCGAATAGGCGGGCCACGTGTCAAGAGTCGACGCTTTAGGACCCACATATCTCCCAGGACAAAACGTGCAATTCGTTGTCTCATCGATACCGACGGCGCGGGTAAACGTTGCGTGACGGTTTCAGTAACTTAATTATTCTTCTCTGTACGATTCTCTGTACAAAAGATGTCACATAAGTATACAGGGTGAAGCAAATAACCTTCGTCACCTTGAATATCTCAGTTATTTTTTTCAGATACAGAGAAGTTTTATTGACAGAAGTTGTACGATTTGAAGGGCGCCGCAATGCGACAACGATAATGTTTCTACAGGTGGTGGAATTTCGAAGAATTTCGAAGATCATTCCTAACGAAGTAACGGGTATTTAGACCCACATATCTCCCAGGACAAAACGTGCAATTCTTTGTCTCATCGATACCGACGACGCGGGTGCAACTATAGAAGAAACGTTGCGTGACGGTTTCAGTAACTTAATTATTCTTCTCTGTGCAAATTCTCTGTACAAAAGATGTCACATAAGTATACAGGGTGAAGCAAATAACCTTCGCCACCTTGAATATCTCAGTTATTTTTTCAGATACAGAGAAGTTTTATTGGCAGAAGTTGTACGATTTGAAGGGCGCCGCAATGCGACAACGATAATGTTTCTACAGGTGGAGGAATTTCGAAGAATTTCGAAGATCATTCCTAACGAAGTAACGGGTATTTAGACGATTACAATGACCTGTAGCGCAAGGTCATTCGATAACAGGTAATAGGCTTAAGCAGTAAGACCTACGTTGTAAAAGATATTCGAAGCGATGCCCGTTTGCAAGCTTGGTAATTGTTCTTCCGAACAAACGCCCTCCTCATCAATTTGTTTGCACCTTTGCTATATTATATTGTTTCGAAACGATAAATCGTCGCTCTCTTCTCGTCTTCGAGATATACGGTTATTCACGAAATTGAGCGCACCCCTTTCAAAACGCGATAACTTTCTTAAAACTGGCCTAAGTGACCTGCATTTTCGTTAGATGATAGAGGGTCGGATCTCTGTATTAGGCAATAACTCATAAACAAAGCCGCTGATTGCATTTTCGCTAAGGAAAGAGTTACTTCAAATGTCCTCAGAAATCCCTCATTTTCCGGAAGTACCATAATTTTTGGACACCCTACATATAGAGGGCGAGTTTCGTAACGTGATAACCTCAAATAACTCGTAAAATATTTGTTGTATAAAAAATGTTTCACACACACAGATAGAAGTCGCATGGCTTCCAGGGGGGAGGGGTGTATAGTATTGTAATCAGTTTTATGTTATTTTGCTTTTTTATATCAAGATATGAAGGTCACCTTCAATTTTTTAAATAGAATAGTTAATATTTCTTCGCGAATTCGGATAAAGCGTTGAATTCTACATAAGAAGGAATAATATTTTTTGAATTTTGCTAAACAGCATTCATTTGTACCTTGTAACATAAACGTTGACGTATGATTTTTTTCTTTCATTTTTTAGAAATAACTTTTTCCTTAGAAAAAATTCAATCAAAATGGCCGATCATTCGAGTGCAACGCGCCCTCCGACCTTGGAGCTTGACAAAAGAAGGGATGCTCCATGCAAAGAGCATTCGAATCAATGAAGAAAGTCATGGAGCACGATTTAGATTTTTTTTTTACCACCTAACAGTGATAATTTTAATATCTAATATTCATACCGATAAAGAACGGTTTAATGTCAATTTTTACCTGTTCCCTATTTACCAATTTAATTTCCCGGTTAGGTAACAAAAATAATATGCACATGATTGATCATTGAAATGATCATAAAATAAAAATATCTATATAAAAAAAAAATGTTTATATTTACTGGTAAAATAAAAATTGTATACAAACGTATATGTACAATAAAAAATGAAATTTTATATATAAACATGATAATACAAATGAAACTGTTACAAATAACGTTAATATTACACAAATTATATAAGTCATTATATTAATAATACTGATATACGTATCGTGGATAAAAATTAAAGCATATTTCCACTGCTTGTACAATGCGTAAACATGATAATAAATGAAAATCCTGCATCATTAAATATTTCAGTTAACCTAAATACAAGTAAAGGACTGAGCTATGTACGAAATGTTCCGTTCAATTCGTGAAAAATTGTAGGTTAACTGAAATGCTTAATGACGCAGGATTTTCATTTATTATCATGTTTACGCATTGTACAAGCAGCGGAAATATGCTCGGGGCATACCTAAAGCGTAAAGGCAGCGGCACCCAAATATTATGACAATACAGACTCAGGTTAGCTTAATAGTGTGAAATTTACGACACCCATCAAGTTTCACGGTTATGGTTGCTCCAGGTCTACCGAGGGTCTAACCCGGACTACGCCAGAAACCGTTAGAATGTACCGATCGCAGAAGTTTATTGGTGTCACTAAAAGCAACATCCTCATGTTATTTCTAATTGCTATGAAGAAAAAAAACTTTGCATCCAGGTAACCGGGCGCTGTTCCGAGTCAGAAATCTAGATACGGTAACTCGCATTAATATTCGAACACCATATTGTTAGAAGAATTATTGCTCCTTTTTATCGTTTAAGATAGTATTATTGAATCAATTGTTTTCTCATGTAATAAAGCACTTCTTAAAGTAAGTAGAAACATAAATTTTGTTTATTTATTCCACATGGTTTTTTGTATAATAAGCGATAAACAAGATCGTGACAAAATTCTACGTCGCAAAAATATTCGGACAGTGAATGAATTACATTAATTTTATATAAAATGAAAATCTTTTTAATCGTGTTATCATAATATTAATATTTTGTCGGTTGACCGTTTTGTTTTATTACTTCATGTAATCGCTTGGGCATGTTACAGATGACTTTATTTAAATAATCCGGCGAAATCCGTTTCCATTCGTCTAACAAACGTTGTTTTATCTTTGTTGTTGTCTTTGTAGGTGTTGTACAAATTTTGCGGTCCAATCGATCCCATAAATTTTCAATTGGATTTAAATCAGGCGATCGAGGAGGAGGATGCAGTACTTTTGGACAATTGTTTAATAAATATTCCTGTAGAATTCTGGCCTTGTGTTTAGGATCACTGCCCTGATAAAATTTATTATTATTTACTCGCCGAGTTGATACCTCGATTTAAATCACTGCATTATTACTTTGATTTATTTTATATTATTATACTACTATTATTATTTTATATCAATACGTTTTCATTTTTATTATTATTTACTCGCCGAGTTGATACCTCGATTTAAATCATTGTATTATTATTTTGGTTTATTTTATATTATTACATCGTTTTCAGTCAATGTATCATTATTTTGTCTTATTTTATATTATTATATAATTATTATTTTATATTATTACGTTTTTATTACTTGTATCGTAACATAAAAATTCTCTGTTTTACAAAGTCACTGTAAGTTACTCAATCAAGTTGACCCAAATATTCTTCCACTTTTGCATTACGGTTCAAATAACTTTCTTTATTCATTGTCCGACATTTTGTATGGGTTTAAAATAATTTATGTAATTTAAGATCAATTTATAAAATAGTTTCTCCTTGTTTGCCAAGTAATAGTAAAATTAAAAAAGCTTCTTTGCACAGTATAAACTAGTCCCCCTAACATTTAAATAAAATTCAAACCGTCTGGTACAGTTTGAAAAAAAGTTACACCGTTTTAAAAGGCACCGACTCAGTTTTGCTGCTCACTGCAATCAAGCACGATGATTTGAAAATTTCACACAGCATTCGACGTTGCGAAACGTATGTTGCAACTTTGAAAATTGCATTTTGACCATCTTCTTGGGAAAAGGTACCACTACGGTGGTTGCCTGTGGACCTGACGAAGATACTCTCGCACGGTTCGCATACTTTAAAATAAACTTGGAAACAATTAGGTCGATCTGGTTAGCGATCCTCGTGGACGAGGAACGCGGTCGAGTGGTACCACTAGTCGCAGCAACGAAAGTGTAACCGATTCGTGGTGAAGTGGGGCCCCGTTCCTACGAATCGGCGGAAAGAGTAGAAGGAAGGGGGTGCGGAGGGGGCCCAGCGACGATCGCTGCTCGTTACATTGCGTCAAGGAACAAAAATATATATACATATATATATATGTATATATATATAACAGCTTCCCTGAATATCGGTGGGGGAGGGCGACGAGGCCCGATGCCTAATTAATCGAAAGTTATACAACAATTATTATGACGCAAATGGCCGCGATCCGTGGCGAGTGCGACGTTATGCCGCGTGGCTCACCTATACCGCAATCGCAGATAGTAATTAACGTTTTGATTCCCGCTGGCTCGCTGGAATAAATTCGGTTCGGTATATTTGCCTTGCTAATCTTAACAACTCTTGTGGAAAACGAATCCCAGACGAAGGAAGTGGCTGTTAACATTTGCGCGTTTCTTAAATATACATATGTTGTGTTCGGTCAATAGCTTATTTTCATCAATGCATAAAATTGCGTTTTAAATAAATACATTTATGCTGAACATTCGCGCTTTGTCTTTTTTTTTTCTTATTGTGAAACGTTTGATTTCTTTCACTCTTGTTGTAATGTAACAAGAAAAAGAGGGGCGAATATCGTGTATATTAGACTCTATAAATAAAATATACATCGAATATAGTATAATATAAATATAATATATGTAATATACATATATAAATTTATATATGATATAATATAAATAATATAATATTATAATAATAAAATAAATATAATATTGTATTGTACGATATAAATCAAAGAAATTATAAATGGTTTTTCGATGATTAGAAAAAGAAGTATGGAATATTTGCTTTTTGAAGGATAACACTAGATTTGACAGAAGGGTTGATTCTTTCTTAATTCAATTCAAATGATAGATTGAGTGAATATTTGATTGTATTAAGGATATGTTATATTAAATTGAAAAGAAAATATTAATTACTTTAACGCTTTTCATGCCTTTACTTTGTAGTTTAGTTCCTGTTATAAATGTTGGTGCATATTAAACAATTCTCTCTCTCTCTCTCTCTCTCTCTCTCTCTCCCTCTCTCTCTCTCTATTCAAAAATTTAGTTAGTAAAGTATATTATTTCTGTAGAATATTAAAGTAGGATATATAAATATCAAAATACAATAAACTTTCGATTTAGTGTAAAACATTAGCTACATAATTAAAAAAATATTAAGGAACATCGAATTTTCACGCGATATAAGTATTCGAACACCTTATAAAATTCAGTCGAAAAGTTGTGCGAACAGCGTTAATTTCAATGTTTTTATTGTCATTGTATGTCGTGCGATTATTAGTTTCAATATCTTTATTTTTCTTATTGCTCATTATTAAATCCAATATTTCTGCTATTTTGTATAAGTGATCAACTTCGATATAATAAATAACCGAGGTTAAATGTAGGAGTAAATTGCTTGAAATTGTGTAAAACCCCCTCGGAACAGGGTTTTACACCGGAGGAACCCTTTTGCGTAACAGCAGTAAAATCCACACGGCAGGTAATTCTCTCCCTGGTTGACGTCGAAAAAAGTCAGTAACCCTTCAACGGGAAATTCTCCTAACCGTTACCCTACAATCCGCGGCAGTCATGCCCGTTTTCCGTGAACAAAAAACGGGACTTACGGGGGTGGAAAAAAGTCTGGTTACCACTAGTTTACGAAATACAGTAACTTGGCCTACCGACACGGTCCTTGACGAAAGTCCCGGGTTACGCGAAGAACTAAGGTCAGATTTTTTTTCCTTCTCCTTTCAAAAGCGTACTACCCCTAGGTGGCATTGTGTTCCACCGGGCGGCACAACTATTTCTGGCAATATGGTACCATTTTTTTTTTAAGTACGAGTTTCCAAACTTCCGGAACTTCGTTGCTTCATCCGTTAACCAGATAGCTGTTGCAATCACTTTGTAAATTATGTAAATTACTGTAATTATACTGAAAATGTTTGATTTTTATATTTTGTTTATACATATATTATAAAATATATATAAAAATAAATATAATAAATAATATTAAATTATTAATGTAATATTAAAATATATATATATATATATATATATATATTTTAACATATATTTAATATATATATTTTTTAATTATTTTGGTATTCACTGCAAACATTTCTGACAGCAATATTATACTTCGATATACTTTGTAAAGAATATCTATTAAATTATATATTTTATAATATATATATATATATATATATTATATATATATAAATATAATAATATATAATAATAAATACTAATATTAAAAGAAATGCAATTTACTATAATCGTAACAACATTGAGATCGTTTATGTTTCATTAACGCGTAGGAAACTTAGTTCTTTAGTTATTGCCAATTTCTGAGCGCAAGGTCATCCGAAGGTCATTGCACGATGGATCACTGAATTCATGTTTTCGTCAGTTACAACAATATGGAGTTAATAATACACGGTGCTATTTAAAAAAGTCACAGTGATCTTAGTATTTTATTTAATAAAAAAATTTTTCGCAATTTGTTTAATGCACTTTATTCCCACCAAAGTATTAAATAACTTTTATTCGAAACATGTTTTTGTGTCAGATTGGCCTAGAAAAAATGCCACGAAAATCGTGGCGACCGTTACGGTGAAAACACCCTGTATACGGTTATACAAATTTCCATGAACAATGTGCAACGTGGAATTTTCTAGTTTCCAAAGAATAATCGATTTCCTACCGTTTATTAGTCGGCATATCGCTCGATCGCGTGTCACGGTATTGTTAACTTTATATGTTGCAGTGTAAAAATATATCCGCCGATAGCGTGCGTCTTTATTAATATTTCGTGTATTAAACGAATGCGGAGAATCTTAGCAGCCAATGCGAGCGTGGAAAAGTGCATCGGCCGATCGCAAGAAATGGCCATGACGAAGTATGTGCTGAAAGCGTACGAACATCCCTTTGGTCGAGTTCCTTGCATCTCCGCGATACTCATCTTGATCGATTATTCCGCCGACGCGTGCACAAGTTCCAACGCAAAACAGACGCTTAGTAACAAATGAAAAAATTCTCATAATTACACGTGTATTATACATACCGTTACATTTTTTTTAAATCTACTGTTCGAACTATGCAAACTGGTAGAGTTTGCCTTTTCAGAATTGAACCCTATAAAAATGATAAATATTATAAAAAGAAACGGAACATACTTATTTATTCAGTGGTTTGAACAAGTCGATAATTATTACAGTAATATACCAAATCGGTGAAAAGTTTTTGATTGTTCCTTTTTTTACAGTGTCCGATAGAGTGAAAATATTTCTATGAGAAATTTGCTGTTAATTGTTGCTGTTTTTTATTTTTTTACAATAAATATTTATCGTTTCGTATTATTATTTATATTTTATATTATTATTTCACATCACTTAGTGAGCTTAGAACATATGAGGCATACATCGAGGCTTTATTTTTTCTTAAATACTCCTGTGCCAATTATTTTGGTATTCACTGCAAACATTTCTACCAGCAATACTCATTTTGAGACAATTAACTGGTTAAGAATTGTGTATACTTCGATATAATTTGTAAAGAATATCTATTAAATTATATATTTTATAAAAGAGCGTTGTATTTAAACAAAATACAAATACACAGTGCTATTGATGATGACTGAAATTTAGTTCAGTTTTGAAAAAGTGATTGCGTTTTAAGATCTGTACGAACACTTTTATGAGCCACTGTACACATTTCTTTCATAAATGCGTGTAGCTCGCGTGCTCTATTTAGAAATTGACGTCAAGGTAGATGAAGATTTTTTTTGCAAAAAAAAACTAGTATTCCATCGAAATAATAGATATATATACTGTTATCCGTCTTAAAGGGATCGGTACAATGGAAATAAATAATTTTTCGATGTGTCATATTGTTCTAGTATCGGACTATACAATTAGGTTTCTCAAAGTGTCAACATATCTGGAACAACACTATTATTTCAATCACGTTTCATCGATTCAATGAAACAATAATAACGATAATTGCAATCCAATTTATAAAACTTCTTCATTATCGTTTCGTACGAACGATATCGGTCACCGATGGACCGTGAAATTTATGGAAATTCACGTTTGCGATCGATCATAAAGAAAACCGTGGAAGCTTATTAATTTAATTCGTATCTTTTCAAGGTAAACAAGAACATTATATATCATTTTATTTTACCGATCTTAATAACACCTGCTACGAGTGCAGTACAAAAATCTATGATCTATCGATACCAACCAGCTTGTTATTGATATTGTACGAACATGGTACAGTAGAACTTCGATTATCCGAACCACCGACATCTGGATTTTGCTTCAAACATGTTGTTCGTGTAAGCATATCGGCGTAAAAAGATTTACAGTAAATTCTTTCTAAATTGCGCTCAGATTGTGCACAAAGATAGACAATTTTGGAAGAGGAGATACGATTAAATAAGCGAGCGCAAAAAATCTCTCGACGGTCTTCGATTACTAGAACAGTTATAGAATAATAGAACGGTTGCTTAATCAAGGTGTAAGTAAAAATGTAATCTTCATTTTTTTCTTACACTTTTACTTACATGTTCGTCTCATCGATTAGCTCGGATAATCGGGGCTCCATTTTAATCAGTAATCGAAGACCGCCGAGGGATTTCTTGCGCTCGGTTATTTAATCGTATCTCCTCTTCAAAAATTCCCTATTTTTGTCGCACAATCTGAGCGCGACTTACGAAGAATTTACTGTAAATCTTTTCACGTCGCGATATGCTTACACGAACAACACGTTTCAAGCAAAATTCAGATATCGCTGGTTCGGATAATCGAAGTTCTATCATGTTCGTACAATATCAATAACAGGCTGATTGGTATCGATAGATCACCGATTTTTATGCACTCGTAGCGGGTGTTATTAATTATATTTTTGCGCTCGGACAATGGGAAAAGGAACGTGAACAAAAGAAATTGTTCCAAATAGAGGAGTGTGAGGAAGGGCGCGCGCGTGCATGCGGTTTTACGCGTTTCCCTGACCATTCGCTTGTTGCCGACGCATGTAGGTGTTTCGTTGATGTGCCCGCGGTGAAGGTAAAAATTGCGAAATTTCTCGTCTATGCCAATTAAATTCAAAACTCGGACACAGACGCGCCGTCGTAAGAACGAATTCCACGTTGGCCAATTGCCGATGGCACGCGTGTTGTACACACGCACACGTGCACACGTATACGTAGACGGACGCCACCGTTATTATCCATGAATTTATCGATCTTTCCGTTGCTCTCTGGCGAAACACGAGTGTATCGGTGATTATCGTTATGACCAGGATACTTCCGTCGAAAGCGTCGTCTCGCTCGAATCGCTGTTTCAAGGTACTTCGCGATTCGATTATTATACTTACCGATTGTCACGGTTTCAATGCATGGCGTGTGAATAAACCTGACGTAGTCATTGTTCCAGTAAAATTATTATATACCGCCATTATATCTAAGCTGGTCCTTCTGCTGGCCAATCATCGCGACATTACACGGGGATGACACGCGATTGTTAACCCCTCGCCTCGCGAAATAGAGTTAGACTCGTGACGAAACAGGACATAAATCTATTCGGTCGTTGTTTGCTTTTTATGCATTAAAATATGATTCGACTTGTTTTTAGGAGAACTGGATAGGGAATATAAGATTTCTTTATTTTCTAGGAAATTATCGATGATCCTGGCTGCGAAAGAAATTTTTCGGAATAACAGATTTTATAATTATCGTCATGAAACGATGGCACTTTGGCAACGCGTGCATTTGTCAGAGAAAGAAAAAACCTTGGTTACACTATTTACAACAAAAATTTAGACAAAGCCAGATGTATTTTCATAATTTTAATGCAATTTAGAATAATGATGAATTAAATATTAAATTCGAACACGGAATTTGAACATAGATTGACGGATTTAATGAAAATCATTCTCTTTTTTAGAAACAAATCGAATTTTGAATTCCGAACGTCTCAAAATTTTTCGTATGAAAATATCTTTAATATTTTCGTTAAAATATTATAGTAGTTTATCGATAGTAATGTACGTTTATCAAAACGTTTGCCAATTTTGCCATTTGTTTTGCCAAAAATTAATACCAGTTTCAAGTTCGCTCCAGAAGATTAGCTCTGAACTAAAAGAAATTGTCTCCCCAATTGAATTCTTAAAAATGAGCTGCAAAACTATGAAATTGCATAAAAATTCGGGATCCAACGCGAGCCGACCCATTTTAACACTAAAGTGGTAAAAAAAAAAAACGACCGATTCCAAATTTTTCATTTAAAAGTTGTTGAAATTATAGAATCTTTTTCACTGTAACTGATTGAATAAATTTCTTAATTCTGGCTTACGTTGTAACAAAAATGGCGCGGAGTCTAGGTAAATTCAGTGTCGTCGTTCTCATAAAGCAACATGCATTAGTTATTTTTATCGCTTAGTAGGCGCATCGATCAAGCGCACGAAATATCCATTTTCAGAATTTGTTTCCGAAGTTTTGCAACAGCGTCTCTAGAATTAACACACCACGGCCCGGTCTGTTTGTGCGAACGCTTTGGCATGTACCCGACATATTTTAAGGTTTTCGACACTGTTGCATCACTTGACAAAAATGCATCTAACTTTTAAAATATCAAATAGTTCATGAAAATCGAAGCGAAGACTTTCTGTACAGTAATTATTTTATAATTACATTACAATTACTTTGTTATATTATTATTTTATTATGTTCTGTTTACTAGGCATTTTCGATGTAATTACTTATTATTACGTAATAATGCCTGCACTTTCCTTTATATCACATTCCGCATACGTGTGACACGTACAGTGGCGCACAAAAGTGTTGGTACAACTTTTAAAGCGCGATAATTTTTTTAAAACCGGACCAAGTGACTTACATTTTTTTTAGACAATAGCGGGTCCAAGAAGCTTTCTTTAAATTTTGCTATTACTTGGAACGACGAAAGAAAAATAGGAAACTCTCGTTTTTTAACTTTTGTTTATCTGAGGCTATAACGGAAATTTAAAAAATGCATCTCGTAGATCTCGGTAGCTTATATACATACTGAAAATTTGATCGAGATCAGTTGACGTTGTTACGAGTTATAACAAATTAAAGACGGCAAAAATCGCAGTTTTATCACGATTTCGACCAAAAACTGGAAAAAAATCTGCAGTTTTTAAGATCTTTCAATACCTGTAGCTCGACTCTGGGTTAACCGACTTCGACCAAATTTTCAGCACGTATATAAGTTACCGAAATCTACGAGAGGCATTTTTAAAATTTTTGTTACAGGCTCAGATAAAAAAAAATGAAAAAGTGAGGGTTTTCAATTTTTTCTTTGTCATTCTAAGTAATAGCAAAATTTAAAAAAAAAGACATTTTAGTCATCGTCTAGTGGACTAGTCTCTCTATCACCTAAAAAAATTGAATTAGTCCACTTAGTCCACTTTTAAAAAATTATTGCGGTTTAGAAGCTTTACGAATACTTTCATGGCGCACTGTATGTACGTATAGATCGCCAGCATTTAACGTACGGTGCATAAAAGCCTGTTTACATGCCTTCAGTACTTCACGAAACGTCAAAGAAGCATAAATTTGTATGTTTACGAGTGATAATGCGTTAATATAATGATAAATACGATACTACAAAAGTACAAACACAGTAAATTCTCCACCGAATTCATCGGAATAGGTTGACCCTCGAAGAACTGTGTCCCGTATAGTAATTCCTTTGAGGGTTGTCCCTTAACTACATCGAAGATTAGACCTGCGAAACGAATAGTAAAATGTTGGATCCGGTGTTGTATTCAAGAGTAGGGAAGGCACTTTCCGGCGGTGGTCCTACTGGCGCATCGGCACTACAATGCGCAGTTCGGTGTGAGGTGATTTAGCGCCGGTAGTGGAGGATGCTCGAATCGACAAAGTGGTGGAAGAAGAGCACCAACGGGGAGCACCGGACTGCGGGGGAAGGAGGCAGGTAGAGTTTTAGGTGGGGGCTTACGGTCCCCCCGGCTCAATACGCAAGGAGGCTTCTCGAAGTAGGGGCCTCTGTCGGTCGGTACAGTGTAAGTCCCCTCACAGTAAGGGCCCACAGGCCATCCAGTTCGTTTCTTCCTCGCCTACTTTTAGGAATTAGTCGCATCTCGTCCGGTGCCAAGGAAGCGAGGCTTCTTCCCTGCTCGTATCAGATCCGCAAGGCCTCTCCCACCTCTCTCTTTCTCTTTCTCTCTTTCTCTCTTTCTCTCTCTCTCTCTCCCTCTCGCTGTCTCTCTCTCTCTCCCTTTTTCTCTATCTCTCCGACGTTCGACGATCGTCAACACCGGCCGTGCGCCGTTTCACTAAAAATTCACGAGACGGAAGGAAATAGTGCGCGCGGGAAGAAGCGGAGGCAGAGAGAATACAGCGGGACGAGGAAAAGCACGATACACGCGAACACACGAAGATCGAGGACAAAATCGTCGATCGCAATAGTGACCGCGAACGGTGCGTGGATTCCCGATTGTTCCGGTTCGAGTTCTCCACGCGGGTTCGGCTGTCATTGGATTCTGAGCAGGTCCTGAGATCGTCCTTAGAGACCCATGAGGAGGATCTCACGGAACGAGTGATCGAACCCGAAGAGGAACGAGAAGAAGAAGAAGAAGAAGCAGAAGAAGGTCACGGAAACGGGAGGAGAAACAGTGCGCACGGCTGATGAAGAACACCGGGAGGCTGATGTGCTGTCGACAGTGCTCGAGGAGGCAAGGAAGGAGATTCTGGGCAAGGTCAAGGACCCTGTCCCGCGGGAATTCCTCTTCCTGATCTACGGCGGATCGATCGCGGATCCCTCGACGGTCGACCGTGGAAGGACGTCGCGTTGGTGCCTCGAGAAGTACGCGGCGAAGAGGAGGCAGCGAGAACAGGCAGAAGAAACGGAAGACCGCAGTGAAAGTTTTGTGGTCCTGCTCTGGCTTCCGGTTTTCTCGGGGAATTAGACGCGGTCGTTAATTGTCCTCGATAACTACGATTCGATCGATCAGTGCACATTTGGGACTTACACGTGAGTGCACACACACGCAAACATACACACACATAACAGACACGGACGGAGACATTCTTGTCGTCATTAACGTGCTATATACCATTGTGCCTGCTCTATGCGACCGTCGTTGCCGTTTTATCGTCACGCCGAAAGGAATATAAGTTCGACCTTCGTTCACGTCCTTCGGGCCCTTGTACATCGGTGTTGCCCCGTGAGAGGTGAAGTCTTGTAGTAAAGTGATCTTTGATAAATCCGTTGTCAAAGCAGCCCCGGGATCCAGCGGGTGCACAGTGTCTCGTTCTGTGGATAGATTTATAAGAGGAGGTCCTGAGGACATCAAAAATTCCACTCTGGATACCACGCTGCTCATATGTAAGTTACCTACACTGACACAGCCTTTCCTTTTTACCTTTCTCTCGATCTTTCCGAGTCGCTCATCGGCCCGTTTACACGCCCGCGTTACCGATCATGGAAACACCTGTTTACCGGCGATCAAAATCGCGACGATAAACCGACGGTTCGCAATATCCTTCGTATCTTCTCGTTAGGATCGTTGCAAACAATTCGTTGATTATATAACGGGCCCAGCGAAAGAATTCGTAAGTGGCGCGCGCGCGCGCGCTCGCGCTCGCGCTCGCACAATATGGCCGCCCCAATTGACGATTCGCGACCATGGATTATCCGACGATTTTCCGCGAACGAATTCGCAACGATGCATCGCGAGAACGTTCCGCGAGCGACGCCGCGATTTTTACGAATCGATTCCTGCTCAGAATTTCTTGTACCACATACGTCACTCGAGTTACCACGCTTTCTAACGATAGAACCCGTGTCTCGTATTCACGATCGAACTCGCGGATTCCGGCCGACTTCTTTTTCTCTCTTTCTCTCTCTCTCTCTCTCTCTCTCTATCTCTCCCTCTCCGTCTCTTTTAACTGCTTCGAAGAAATTTAACGACCCCCCTCCCCCACGTTCCGGGCAATTCATGCATAGGAAATTCGAATAGACGTCGCGTCACTGGCCGTCCTTGACCTTTGGCAACGTAGGGTAGGCAAGGCCTACCTGTTTTCCGGAACTGCGGGATGGTCTTCCAATGGGCCCATATGGGGCGCATAAAAAGGAAACGGCGTCGTAGAATCGGAAAATCGGGGGCCGCACCTCGCGCGTTCGTTCCATCGATTTCGTTCGTAAAAGTGGTGAACGTCGTATTTCTAAATGCCACGAATTCATTAATTTCGTAAACAACGCAACGACGCGCGCGGAGCTACGTTCTTCCTGCCGCACGCGAGTGCACGAGGGAAATGTGTCAACTTGACGGACGAGGGTCAATTGTTCCCGAGTTCCCTAAACTGCCGCCAGACGATCTCGAAATGTACAGGATTCCAGGCGCGTAGCTGGACACGACGAACTCGACGAGAATACCTGGAGTGTTCCGATGGTATTCCGATCGATGAATGAACAGTCGGAAGCATCCTGATCCCTCGGATCGCGAGAGGCCGCTCGCAACGTGTCAGTGGAACCTGGCACTAAAACCTAACAGTTACTAACGGGTACTGGTAACCGTGTCATAAAAGAGGATTCTTCGTGGCACGGAAGCATTTCGGTATTTCGGACCGCGCGTACCCAGCTTTAACGACCGGACTGCAATTTCGTCGTGATGACGTGCCACGAGCTTCGCCGTGGCGACTCTGGAACGGCGTCCCGACGTGTGCGACTTGTCGAAATTTAGCACGTCGACGACGGTCCGCGGGAGATCGTCCGGCACCCGGCCACGACGACTTTCTATCGCGAGTAAAAAATCGCCGGAGAGGATCGGAGCCGACGGGACACGGCCGTACGATACGGAATTGCACCATGAATGGGACCATATATTTCGTTGGGTAACCCGGGGGGAGGGGGAGCATGCGATGGGTGTCAGAGACCGTTGGCCCGTTGAATAATAACGAGCATAATTTTCCGCAGGATATATTTATTTGATGAGGATCGGCGTTCGAGATCTTGCGCGGTGTCGCAAGGGTAGCCAGACCGGCTCGTGGTTCTCGTCGTTTCGAGAACAACAAATCACACGGATGTCCGACAAATGTTCTGGCCCATTTCTTGCCTACTCGATTTTAGTCCCAGGTAGGTTATAAATCTGCGACGGCAGCGATCAATTAGGAACGGCGACGCGGCCGAAATGCAACCGACCGCGCGCCCTTTCTCGGGACAGGACGAACGAAAAGAAAACAAAGAAAGGGAAAAGGAAGGGATCCGCTAATCAGCGAGCAACCTTGCCCTTCGTTTCGGGGCCACGGATATTCGGCGGTGGTCGTTGTTAAGGTGAAACGATTTTCACTGCACGGAACGTTCCCATTATGGGTGTACGAGCGTGTGCCGATGAGAACCCATACGTCTTGTCGGTGGTTCTTTGACATTTAGAAGCCGAGTCGGCTATTAGGTATTCGGGTATCGGCGAGGAGGACGCAGCCTTAGAGGACTATGGGAGTCGACGGAGACGGAGGTTGCTCGGTTCGCGGTGAAATTTCTCCGGAGCGACTTCCTTAGCCGTCGCGAGTGGGGAATCGACGTGTTTGCCGCTTCGCGAGGTTGTAGACATCTTGCGAGGCGGTTCGTTGCTCTTCCATGCCAATTCACGATTGGCTCGAGCCGCAGTGTCAGTGTCAGGACGCCGATTTCTCGCGGCCGGCGCATTTTTCGGTGCCGCGAGGCTTTTCTGTGCCGAGCGAAGGACTCGCGCGCGCGCCCGAGACCGAGCTGCGGCTCCATGAAAACCGCTTATGAATTTCTCTATAAACTATTCGCAATTACGTTCACGTGATCGTGTGCTCGATTGAGCGGAAATGACGACCGGAAGCTGCTTCCTTGTACCCTTTTTTCTCTCCTCTCTTTCAGAGACGCCCGATAAAACCGACGATTTCCGTTTAATTAGCAGTTTCCCCCCCGGGGGGGAGGGGCAAAGATTTACCTCGTTCGCTTTAGCTTTCCGCGAGCCGAAAATTAATAATGATCAGAATTGACTCGAGCGAGGAGGACGAGAAGGAGAGGCGAAGGAGGCACGACGCGGACATTCGAGTTTCTTTCGGCGAAGAACCAGGATGTATCGGCGAGGATTGTTCGCGTCAGAGGAAGAACAAGAGCTTAGGAATCTCCGCGAGAGAGGCGGAATTGCCAAGATGCTGAAAGGGAATGCTGGAGAGACGAGGAAAGATGAAGGAGGCGAGGGAGAGAACGGAGAGGAGGGAGAAACGCGAGAGAAGGAAGAAACGGCGAAGAGAAGGACGAGAGAATAACAGTGTGGTGGGGTATTCCCGGTGGTATCGCGGTGGCTGAAGAGTAGGTCAGTGTACCACATTAACCGGTATTCCAGCGGAGTAGGGGGGCTTCCGACTCGTCAGTTCCGCAAGCACCTATAGATACACCGGGGCTCCGTCCACGGTCGCGTCCATGCTCGCCTCGCTTTTGATCGTCGAACATAACTGCTTTGTTCGGTTGCATGTACGAATACCGGTACTTCACCGGACTCGTTTAACCGCACGCTCTCGTCGGACACCTCGAAATGGTCCATCGGAATTGCAACGAAAAACGCGGCCCTTCGGCGAGCCCCCGTTGGGCCCAGCGGAAGCTCCGCCAGAAATAGGGACGTTCGATTCACGGATAGAGTCGTCTTCACGACGGCTAACGATTCGTTCCGATTTCGTCGGCATTCGGAAGTTTTTCGTCCGTCGATCGTAGCCTCGCGAGCTTACTATACCTTCACCACCTCGCCCTCGTCTTCTTTAACCTTTACCTTAATGGTTGCCGCACTTTCTCCGTTGGCAGCGCGGTGCCAGGTTCCCTCGCGCACGTCCCCCGTACACACCTATGAGCTACGACGCATTTTGATGTCGACATTGAGGCAAATACCGGAGCAGACCGAATTTCTCCGAGCGTGGATCTTGCGCGTCGATCGGGGTTTACCTCGATCGAGCGGCGCGAGCAACTTTGTGAGGCTTCCTGGCGGTGATCTACTTTCTTCGGATCACGGTTCAGCTAACGTTACCGACGAAAATTCGTGGCAGCCGAACGCTCCGCGTTCTCCGCGGCCTCCGATAAACGCGGATTCGTCGGACGTGTTACGAATCGCATAATAATTAGATCCAACGCGTTTCCTAATTATCGTGTCGTCGCGGCGACGAATCGTGCGCGAGTCGCTCGCGCGATCCTTAGCATTCGGTTCGACGAAATATTAACGAGTCGTTACGAGAACCATGACTCAAACGCGAAGAATTTACGCGAAGAATGCGGAGTGCTCCCCAGACATTACCGCGCGGCCCGGCGTTGAAATCTCCTATTCCCAAAGGCGTGCGCTCGTGGCGCGCGCGCGCGCTCTCTACCGCGTGTTTATCGGCCCCGCTCCGCCCGAGACGTTGCGCTGGTTCGCCGCTCGAAAATGCGCCCGAGATATTTCATTAGTTCCGGATAGCTCCGAAAGGAAAGTAATCGCGGGCCCACATAATGACGCGCTAATCGTCGGACGAGCACTAATGAAGCCGCTAAACATAACCGCCGCGTATACCGCTACGACAGATAAGAGATAGTACCCTCATTTGACGTATTCGCCTTTGCAGTCGTATTAACGCGAAAGTCGACGCCGAGACTGATCGGCGGTCGCGCTTGTCCTGCATTTCTCGCCAATGGAATCTCCGCGATCGACCTAAAGCGACTTCCGCCGCGGCAAGAAAGCAGTTTCTCGCTCGCTCGCTCGCTCGCGCGACCGCCGCGCATTCTCGAAATTCTGCGGTCCCTTATCGACGGCCATATCTAATATCTCGCGCCGGATCCCCCGTGACCCTTGGCCCGAAAACGGTCCAGCGGACGATAAAAAAGAAAAAAGAAAAGGCGACGGAGTGGTCGCGCTCGATTACCATACGATTTTGTCCGTCTTAAAAAGCGAAAGAACTGGGTCGACCTCGGCAATTCGCCGGGCGAGAGGCGACGCGGGGAGTTCGTCATTCATGTCGGATGCGGAAGCGTGGAAGTGAATTTCACGTTTACTCGTTTCTGGTTTTACGTGTCGCGGGGAGGAGCAGCACGCCTTGTTTCCAGCGTGTCCAGCCGAGGAGGAGAGACGACGACGACGCCGCTTCGCTCCGGTCCGGTCCGCTCCGCGTCGGTCCGCTCGGAGCCGAGGCGCGAGTGTGACTCGTTTCCCGTATGTGGGTCACTGTGGGGAACCGCGATTCGCACGCGCCATTTTTCGCAACGAAAAGGAAAGCCATGGCTTACGCGCCTAGCAAAATCCGACTGGTTTTGCGTAGGCCTCTTCGCCGTCGAGCGCAACGCGTAACGGTGCTTCGACCTACATCCGTTCCCCACTATACACGCACGCGTTTCAGATATAGTTTAACCGGGTATAGTGGCGCGAACGAGTGCGCGTCGTCTCACGTGACGACGCACGTTCCTCTCGTCCGTGCCTGCCCGCGAGAAACCCGAATTTTGCTGGCCGCGTCGAGGTATCCTCCACGCTCCTCGGACACTTCGACGATCTCTCCGTCCTCGCGAAGGCCAGCAAGGTCTCGGTCGCCTCCCTCGGGATGACGATACGGGAACCGGATGGCGAACCCTGGGAGACGTGTCACGCTCGACCAGGGTTGGTCGAAGAGCAAGGGGGAGGCGACCCGTCGGTCCGCGCACCGAGCCGACAAAAGTGGGTCGCCGCGGAAACTACGGGCTCGCACGCGCCATTTTTCACAACGAAAAGGAAAGCCATGTGAGCAAAATCTAGCCGATTTGCGTAGGCTTCGACCGTGCAGCAGGCTGTAACGGTGATTCGGCCTACTTCGGTCCCCACTGTACGCGAGCGTGATCGCGGTATAGTTTCGGCGTATAGTCACGGGCGCAAGTAGCGGCGGGCAGACGCTGGGACCAGCGATGCAGGTCCTCGTTGCTCCCCGGTACACGTGCACCGATGCGCATTTCATTTAGACGTGCCACCACGTGTGGACACACCGAGCGAATGACACTCGCGTCGATCGTCCTCCTTCCGTCCGAACCGATCCGTCCTGCCGATATTATCTCAACCGGTCAGATATTGATCTCCCGCGAGCGCGATCGTTGAAGATACAGAGGCTAAACCGAGCGTGCATCGGTCCATCGTCTATTCGAAAGCTCGGTCCGGAGCACACCGCCTCGTTAGAGGCGCTGCGGGGAAAACTTCCTCTTCGAGCGCGCCACTCCGAGTCCTCTTAAAACCGAGAGACATCCCGACCAGGCCGTTTAAATAATTCAACGATCGTCCCGGGCCCGCAGCTACCGCGGGCCGCCGAGGTGGTAATTTAACGAGAGCCTGAAACGTGGCAGAGAGACACATACGTCCGCGATGGCGGGACCGCAAAGGTGGGGCATCGTCGTAAACCTGGATGGCCTAGTGCAAATCGACACGGCCGAATCGATCGCGTCCCGCGGATACCTGGTGATCCCATTGATAAGTGGCTTATCGAGACATTGTCGTAGGCCCGAAAAAGGTGGGATCGCGGCGCGCGAGCTAGTCGCGTAGCGGCGGCTGGGACTCTCGGCGGTCGCCCGGGCCCTCCTCCGTGCCGAGTCTACGCCACTGGATAACGGTACCCGGCAAACGCGTCACGGCTCGACGAGAGACCCCCCGTCCTCCCTGCCGGGCCCGAAGTGGGGACCTCCAACGCGTCTACCGTCCGCTGGCAATCGACAAGGACGGGCTCTAACCGACGACAAGGACGGACGTGGCGTGTTCGAGTGAACCCTGTGCGGCAGAGAGGCGATGGCGAGAGGAGGGAAACGAGGGAACCTCGTGGCGGACAGCCGGACCATACGTGTGTGTTTACCATTTGCATGATTCCCATGGTGTGCTCCGTACGGCCACGCGGATGTGTCAATCCCGGGCATCGGCAGAGAACAAAATCGCGGTTGCTCGTTTTTCGTGGCCAGATGCGACGATCGCATTTCGGTCGGATGCGCGTAAACGTTCCCCATTGTCCCGATCGTTCCTCGGAGAAACTCGCCGCCGATTACCGATGGAAACGGTGGTCGCCCTTTCTGGCCGACGCTTCGTGCCGGCGAATTGCACGGCGCGGCGCGGCGCGGCGGGATCTTTAGCGGGCTGTTACCGCAGTTCCGATCGTTCGACTTTTGTTGGATCCTTTTTTCCTGTTAACTGGTCATGGTTTATAACACCGAGCCTCGCGCACGATAAATTCCGTCGAAAGTTTCTACGCCGGAGATCGGCGTACATTCCTCGGCTCACCTGTGTTTTCTTGAATGAACACTGGCTGCGCGGCCGCTCTCTGCCTCTTCTTCCTTCTTGTTCTGTTCTTTTTTCTCTTCTTCCCCGTCGATGCTCGCTCGTCTTTCTTTTCTCTGATCTACAAGCGGCACGACGAACACGACGACGCGCTATTTGCAACACGAAAATGTATTTTTAAACGTGGCAATTTGGTTGGTCGAGTGTACCCGACCGTGGCTGGCTAGCGTGCCACTAACCTAGTTAGCGGGAGCAAGTCCCTTTCTTCTCGAGAGAAGTGGTATCTGCCTACTTAACTTCATGATACACGCTGATATACATGTGTATTTGTACGCGCGTGCATTGTATACGCGCGCCGGTGTGCGTGCGATATTCGCAAAAGTATCGTTTATAATACGCGCGTGTTCGCACGCACGATTTGATATCAGTGCAGCCGCGAGCTTATCCACCTAGAGGCACCTTAGAACACCATTGTCGGCCCCGTTCGCGGGGAACGTGAGACGCGAGACCGTCCTGTTGCGCGTACGTGAAAATCGGTCCACTTCGAAAACTAGGATCGTCATTCCGCAATCTGTTGCGCGTTCGAGACTTCGGGATACGAAGTGATGTACACATGTTGAACGCGCTGAGCAGCGATGAGCCTGTTCTGGGGGAGGTCGAGATGTCTTAGAAGTCAGCTTCGCGATTCTGTGGCTCGTAAGGAGAAACGTCGCACGTCACGATCTCAACAAATGTAGTATATAAGATTTACGTTATTTATTTATAGACTCGAAAAAATGATGCGATTTGGAACGCTACCGACACGAATTATTATTATATTAGCAATCGCAAGGAGCTTTAAGCGACGATATATTTCGGAACTGGAAACGTGTGATATGCGGCGTTCTTCCTTGCAACCACAGAATTGTTCTTGCGTCGTTGTCACGAGTAAATGCTCCCTAATCGAGGCTCAGCTTGGGAACAGAAATGGATCATTTGGGAAGACGAGGCACGATTATTCCAGCCTCGCGACTCGTTTTTATAGATCGATAACTACAGTTAGAATGTTGTTATATGACCATAGTTAGTCGCAAGGCTCGAACGATCGCATCTCCTCTTCCCGAACTGGTCATTTTCGCGTAGAAGCCGAGCGTCAAATAGAGAAATTTTCTTGCACTTCGACCGGTCCTCTCCAAAATCGGCATTTTCTGTTGCAGGTCCTCGCGGCGCCGTTGGCGGTTGCAGCACCCCCGGCAGTAGAGTGGATCCCTGGTGGAATCCTGGTCCCCTCTTCCCCTCGACCCCTGGGCCCCCAAGGATCGACGAGGGGGCACCGGACAACGGGAACGGTGGTTTTCAGTTCTGCAACCCGGCGAATCGTAACACGAGCAGCCCGTTGCAGCAGTCCCAGCAGCACCACCATCATTCGAGTCAACGGCAGCAGTCGCAGCACCCGCCGAATCAATCGAACGGCTCGCGAAATATCTGCACGAGCTACGGCATTGCCGCAACCCTGTCCTCTTCGTGCTCGTCGTCGAGCCTCGGCCACGTGGACACGGTAGCGCGGGGAGCTAATGCCGTAGCTTCGTCAACGAACGCGTACGGCATCGCCTCGTCGCCACCGGAGCACTCGGCGGCCAGCAACCTGCTGCTGTCGGCGCTCCTGACGACCACGTCCACGGCGAGCAACAACATCCGGACCATTCCGGTGACCACGAGCCACGTTAACACGTTGACGTCGTCGGCGGTCGCGTCGCCGCTGGTGTCAGCGAACGCGAGGAACATCGGCCACGGCGGCCTAGCCGCGGCTGACTCGCTGAACGGAATCTTGTCGACCCTGAACGTGCGGATCAAGACGGAGGAGTACTCGAAGCTCCGGCCAGAGGATCGAAGATCGACCAACGCGACCCTCTCGTCGCTGCCCTCGTCGTTGTCTTCGCCCTCCACTTCCGCGTTCAACACCTCCCTGCTGAGCTCTCTGCTGTCCACGTCGCGGATATCGTCGGGCCAGTGCCGGAACGACACCGACGAGGATCTCCTCTCGAGGTCCTGCATCAAGCTCGAGTACCCGTCCACGGACACGCAACAGAGCCGGGGACAAGAGGAGCGAACGGTGGTGCGGAACATCAAGGTCGAGTATCCTCTCAGCCAGTCGTCGCAGGACGTTCTGGACACCGAGGAAGAGGAGTTAGCAGCCACGTCGCCCTACAACATCATCGGCGGGAATCCGGGCAACAGGTGTTTGAAGCAGTCGCCGGCGTGCGGCGGCAAGAGCTCGTTGGTCAAGGACGTCGTCGCGCCACCCTGTGCGGGCGTCGTTTCGCCAACCTCCGACATCGTGATCGACATGAAGTACGAGACCCAGTCCGGTCCGCCGGCAGCGCCGCCGCACTTGACGTCGTCGGGGGTCGAGCCGCCGCATAGTAGTCAAGGGACAGGCATTGTGGTCGGTGGATCGCCCGCCGAGGTGGTCGGCGTGGACAGTTTACTCCTGTCGCCCTGGGGCGCGACAGGGCCGGACTTCCTAGAGCCTCCGGATGTCAAGCAAACGGCAGCTGGTTTGCCGGATGCATGGGACACTCTTCTGTTGGGCTCTTCCGTCGGAGTCGCCTCGGCGCAGTCGCTGGCGGAGCTGAAGCCCCTGCCGCCGTTCACAGGATACACGGGACACCTAAGCATCAACGGCATACCCGGCCACCATTATCACACGATAGCCTCGTCCGCGCAACGGCCTTCGTTACCATCATCCTCCCCCACGTCATCCTCCAATCAGGAATACTACGAGTCGCCGGTGGTGTCCTCGAGCACACCTTGCCCGCAGGGCAGCCAGAAGCAGCAGCAGCAGCAGCAGCAGCAACAGCAGCAGCAGCAGCAGCAGCAACAACAACAGCACCATCAGCACCAGCAGCAACAGCAGCAGCAGCAGCAACAACAACAGCAACAGCATCATCACCATCAGCAGCAGCAACTGCCACAGTCCACGCAGCAGGTGGAATACGATATCGAGGACATCGCGGAGATCATTGGCTCGGCGATAGCGGACACAACAGTCCCCGGCGGCGGGAACGGGGCAAGCTCGGAGCATGATCCGGACGCGTCGCGGGACTGGATCGACATCGCCGAATGGATCGACACCGCGTGTTCGCCGAAGGCACAGGAGACCAACTCGCCCGGCCCGTACCCGCAGATCTACGCAACAGCGACGCCCTCGACCCAGGCGCAGCAGCACGGCTCGACCTTGCAGAGCCTATTGACGCACGGTTACGCGCCGATGCTGAACGCCAGGTTACAGTCGGCGAACGCCGGCCTGCAGAACGCGTCCTGCGGCGAGACCCCGTCCTCCACGAGTCCCTATCCGCCCGTCAGTCCGCCGGGCAGAGTGTCGACCTCTTGCAGCCCGGACCACCTGTTGCACTCGTCGTTCGCGGCGCCGTCCCACCAGAGGAAGAGGTCGCGACCCGCCCCGGGCTCGCAGAACCCCTCGAAGAAGAGCCCGGGCACCGGGGCAACGGCGCTGCCCTACGGGACCGAGTCGGGCCTGATCGGCGGCAAGGAGAAGCCCGTGCACAGATGCTCGATCTGCAACAGAGGATTTCTGAACAAGAGCAACATAAAGGTGCACCTCAGAACCCACACCGGCGAGAAGCCGTTCAGGTGCGAGGTCTGCGGGAAGGCGTTCAGACAGAAGGCGCACCTGATCAAGCATCAACAGATCCATAAAAGGATCGGCAGGGACTAGACCGGCGAGAGACAGAGTCCTTTTTCCCGCGGTTTTGGGAGAACAGTTTGGATGTACCTAGAGACTACCGTAAGTACCTATGACAAAGTGGCGTCGAGCAGAAACGACCCCGAGGCTGACCGCCGTGGTTGTTCTGCGACGCTGAGCGCGGTTCTGAGTTGGTACCCGCTCTGTGAATGATCGTAGCCCGAAAAATAACCGTCCAGATAATATTAACGACACCGGTACCGGTACCGATACACCGTTGCGCGACTCCCAGTTGCAATATGTTTTTGGGTATAGATCGAGGCTTTTCACATTGTAAATAGATACGAAAACCATCGTACGGGGAGCTTGGACGGAGCCATGGAACGCGCGTACGGAATGACACGGAACGGATCGAAACGGAACGTGAACGTGAACGAAAAGGGAACGAAAAGGAATGAAATAGAAACAGGAAACGGTCGGGTGACGTGTGAGAATGATCTCTCGTGCTGTGTTATAAACGACGATTCGAAGTGAGTGAAACCCGCTGGTCCAAATATATGGTGTGTGTACATACATACGTATCGATGATAACGGAGCACGCGTACGCGGGTACGTGCGTATATATACGTAGGAAAAGAAGCGAACGTTCTTATGTTTAAAGAAGAGAGGAGAGAACGTGAAAGAGGGAAGCATCTCTCGAGGGAGATGATCGTTCGGGAAAGATAAAGGTAGATAAAGAGAATGAGAGTATATATACATTTATTATGTATACATATACATAGTTAGGTGTAACATATAACTAAAAACGTAGACGGAAGTGACGAAAACTACGCGGAGGTGCGGCCATGCGCAATGGCCGCGCTACGGATGTACCTAAGCTCTTCCAAATGCGTTGTTTGAGTAGATTCTATCGCTTGTTTCTTTTTATTTATAATGCTTTTATATTATATATTTTTCACAGTCTCATCGTGTCCGCAGTCCTTTCCTGTTTCTTTCTTATTTATTTTCATTCGACTTGTCCGTCCTCCTCCGCTCCCCACCCACCCACCCTCTCCCTCTCCTTTCTCTTCAATTGGTTTATCTTTGTAAGATAGTCAATCGTCCGTCGCATTTTACTCAAGTTTCTCGTCCCTGTCCCGCCCTCTTAATTCTTTAGTCTCCATAATTAGCTTCTCGATCTTGGCGCACCGTAATGTAATGTGTACGACGACGTTCTTAGGATCGTTTACGGATCGCCTCCTGGATGATGCGGCGCTCGTGTATTACGGGTCCTTTTCGATGGAGGGAAAGAAGACGGAACGATTCGGTGCACTTAGCATATCCCGTTCTGTTTTCGAACGATCTGTCGTCGAAACAGGGACGAGCAACAACGAGCTTTCGGCGAGCCGACCGGCGCAGGACGATCCGCGCTGTAATTTTCGTCCCGTGAATTTTGAAGCAAATACTCACTCAGGCGAGCTCGAGCCAAGCTGTCGACACGCCTCGCATTAATTAATCTATTTCGTCCGATCGTCCTTCGTCATTCGACCGGCGAAGGCCCCGTCGAAACCGCCGTCCCGTGATGAAATGGTGGCTGCGGAATTGTAATTTGTATAAAGTCAGAAAATGTGGATTATTTAAAAGCTGATGTTCGATTAAATGATTGTTACCGTAACACGATGTTGCCATTTCGTTTCCTCAGTCACGATCCCTGGGTCCTCTCCGCGGGTTCCGAGTGTTCGGGCACGCTGAATCGATACGGACGACGAAAATTTCTTAACCGCGGCCGTTCGTTCCTCTGCTTTCAAATCGCGATTTGAACGGTCTAGTTTTGCTCCTTTTTACGGCGCGAGTCGCCGTCGAATTATCATCGCGGGCAGCGAAGCTCGCCGTTTTTCGTGGAAGCTTAATCGAAGCGGAACGCATCGACATTCGCAAGGAGAAAGTTGGCAAGTTTTCGTCCGAAATGATGACCGGCCTGTTATACGCGACAACGAAACGTACTCACCCTCCGTGTCTTCACGCGGCTAGCCAATCAGGAACCCCGTATAAAGATTCACGGCTGCTCGTTTGCGTGTTCCGCGTATCCGGATCTCCTCTGACGCGTGCATGTTCGATTTCTTACTTTTATTTCGCTTTAAGTGTGGCACCGAGACTCTCCTCGGAGAGGCCGACGCCCGGATTCTGCGTTTACTTGACATAATGGTCACGTTGCCTGTATCGATCTCTCGAAAACAGTCTTACGAATTCACCGTCACCGGTTACTCGACGATCGACGCGTTCCTTTCAGTTTAGAGACGGTCCTGTTCATTTCTATTTAATTACGGGCATTGTTAGAACGTTCGTAAATATTTGCGCCGAAAAAGTTGATATTTTATTATTTCATTATGAAATTGATATCTATGATTCTATACACGTTTATAATTGTGCGGAGTAGTCGGTCGACATTTGTCAAAATGAAACATTTCGCTGGAAGCGCAGTTTTGAACTTTCTTTCAAACTTTAAAATCTCGTTTGGAAATTTTCAATAGAAAATTTTCATGGAAAATTTTTTAATGGATAATAATAATAAATTCACTTGCGAAAATTTTTTCCTCGTTCTTCTCCCTTTTTACCAGTATACTATTTATTTTATGATGTAACAATTTTCTTTTCCATTCACGATTAACCGATTCTTTTTGTGTAATCTCGTGTTCGTTTCAAACAAATTAATGTTCCATTCGTTCTTTCTCATTAACTTTCCCATATTTGGTTACACTGTAGCATTTTCTTTTGTAATTACTAGACTGCGGAACTTTATGCAGAATACAAGTTGTATGCGTTGACGACAAGATGCAAATACTTAATAAATGTTTATTTTCTTTCTTAATCATTTTTATAACGAGCTGAATTTGAATTTGATCTACTCATTTTTGCCATGAACGCATAAAACCCGCAGTCTCTCTTGTAATTAGTGATTATATTTTATTGTAAAAACTTCGTTTTTTTTTTTTTTTTCTGAAACAAATTTCGTTAATGCGGAATCGTATTCCCAAGCAAGTCATCGTCTTTACTTTGATCTCGTGCAATTTATAGATCCTCCTGATTGAGTCGAACTTATTTTCACGCAGCACGCGCTCGACTTCCGGTAAGTAATGATGGGCATTTATTCCAATCTTTTTCCAAATTTACTTTGCCTCTATCTGAACAAGTTTCGGCGCAGACGTAAATTCTCAAATGTAAATGAATCGTTCATTTTGAAAGTGGCCAAAATCCATTTTCCGAAAACATCGAGCTGGCTATTTTAATATTCACATTTCTACGTTATATATAATAAATATATTTTATTAAATATATTTTTTTCATTATATATTATATATAATAAAAACACAAAAACATTATACCACCAAGTTATCAGTTACCAATATTTTTATATTTATTAAAATACGAAATTCTTAAATGCAATATAATAAATATTTGAATTTTAAAATAAATGGACTTAGAACACTGTCAAAATAAACGGCTCAAATAATCTGCGAGAAAGATGTCATTTGTTGAACTTTATCCTTCTTAATGAAATAATTATTTTTGAAAATTTGGTTTACATACAGTACATTTTCACATTATGAGCGAAAATTTTATAATTGTATCGAATTTCTTACGACGAGGGAAATTAATTGATGAAAACATTAAGATAATCTCAACTACAGAAAATCGGTATCTTTATTTATAGTAATCAACACAAACTGTGCTTAACCTTCTTTTATCAAGAAAGTGTAGTTTAAGAATTTAAAAATTATAATTGGAATTCATAATAACATTAATACATAAAAGAAAAACAAAAACTGTTAAAATGACAGCAACAAATAATGGTCCAATTACACAACTGTGACCTAAAAGTCATTTATAAGACGTTAATTTACTGGCATTTAATCAAAATTTTATTTATTAATATTCTTATTTATTAAAACCAATTCAAAAATATCAAAATTTATCCAAATGAGTATTCTCTTACGATAATAAAATGTTTTTCATAAAATTATTTATGAAAATAAGAATTTGTATAAAATTCCACAATCTACTTATTACAAAATATATCTGAACAAAATTGAGCATATCTTATTCGAATAACGAATAATGAATAAAATGTGTTATTCGTTGAATTTATTCGAAAGATCGGTAGAGAATAAAATTGTATTCAATATATTACTCTTACAATTTATTCGAAACATTGTTCGATTAAAATTTTATTTGGAAAATTAACCGAATAAAATTTTATTCCAAGAATTTATTCGGAAGATTAGTCGGATCAGATTTTATTCGAAAGATTAGTAGAATAGAATTTTATTCGAGTGATACCCAACTCTGGCAATAAATTATCTAATTAAAAAAGGAAAAATTATTAAAATTATCTAATCTAAAGAGCAGTCGTATAATCTCAATAATTATAAAACGAAGAATCTGAATTCCGTCTGTTTTTGATGAATTTGAGTGTTAAAATATTGTCTTTCCAGAGTTACACCTTCCAGGAACACCTAGTTACACCATTCGATTCGAAATTCTGCGACCTGTACCGCTAAAGATATCGGTTTATCGCGTGTAGGTATCACGCGAGTAATTCTTCCGCGTCACCGCGAGCCGACAACGCGTCAAATTACGCGGGAAAAGTGGACAAAAGAGATGATTAGTAGGGAAAGAAAAGGGGATCCGAGATATCTTCGCGACAGGTTGCTGTACGGTGGATCGGTTAGGGTAAAGACCGCGGGTACCATTGTTAAATGTAATAATATAACGGGGTTATGGTCTCAAAGGTTATACGGCCTCTCGCGACGTTGTCTCAGCAACGAGATACGGAAGAACCAGGCAACGCGGAGCGGACAAAAGAGAAAACGAGACGAAGCGATCTTTTTATTTTGGTCGAACTCCTCGAGACCCGTTAAAACCACAGTCGCGGATTACGGGTAGAAATGCTTTGCAATTCGACCATTCACGCGCCCATTCAACGATATCGCAGAATTAGGATAGCTTTGAGCGACGATACTCGTTCAAAAGTGGACCACCGACTCCCGTGAGAAATCACTGTTTTTAAATGGAGTGACTGTTTAAACATTATTTTTATACTAAAAGGATGCTATTTTACAGTAGCTCGTAAAAGCAATATATTTATTCAAACTTTTGGCGATTCGTGTAAGAATATAGTTGAAGAAGTCTTCGTACACCGAATTTTCGATTTTCGACAAATTGTCGACAGCTAGATTGTTATAATTAGACCGCGGATGTTTATGCAAAATAAAAATGGTCTGAGTCAATTGTAAGAAATATAAGTTAGATGAGAATGTATTTCCTGTTTTAATAATTGCGATAAGTTGATAATGATGGTTACATCATTTTTGTGTTTATAAATTCTTCTAATGTGTCTCTATAGTTTTGTATTTGATCTGTTCATTTTTGTCGTAGTAAGTGCATAAAACCCGCTGTTTAATTATAATTTTATAGAAGGGTGTCGTGCTGCAATGTTGGGCATTATTTGAACAAACTCTTCGAATAAAGTTTTATTCGAATAAATTCTTGGAATAGAATTTTGTTCGAATAATATATCGGATAAATTCTTGGAATAGAATTTTGTTCGAATAATATATCGAATAAATTCTTGGAATAGAATTTTGTTCGAATAATATATCGGATAAATTCTTGGAATAGAATTTTGTTCGAATAATATATCGGATAAATTCTTAGAATAGAATTTTGTTCGAATAATATATCGGATAAATTCTTGGAATAAAGTTTTACTCGAATAATAATATCGAATAAATTCTACGAATAAAGTTTTACTCGAATAAAATACGTCGAATAAATTCTACGAATAAAATTTGATTCGTTCTCCGAATAAAAAATATCTCCAGCTCTATCGTACAGCAGCAAACCTGGACTCACGTTAAAATTTGAAGCCTCTATTTTCATTCCAAACTGAAGACTGAACGTATAAACTAATCCGGAGAACGTAGGCAAATTTTTTCATGAACGTATCTTCCACAGATTTGAAGATTGTAGCTTATATCCTGAATAACGGCTCCTCAAAATTTGGTGCACGATTTTTTCAGTCGTTTTATGGAACATAAACGAGGAACAAGTTCGGTCGTATAAAGTAAGTGGTACACCTTCCATTCAAAGCTGAATATAGTTTAAAAAAAAAAATCGTTCACCTAAGTTTAAGGAGCCGTTGTAAAGTGAGATTTCAAACTGTGCTAAGAGTTTCAATTCGCAAAAATTTCAACAAAGAGCATCTTCGTCACAGTTTCCACTTGCTATATTACACGCATATCTGTTACAAGAAAATGAACGATATAATGGAAAAGTAGAAGCTTCAAGCTTTAACATGAGTCCAGTGTCATTGTTTTACTACGACTCGTTTTCACGAAATGATAATAGTTTAAGATAACAGTTTTCAGAACACTTTTTGCAACCATATTGTGAGTTCAAAGAAGTAAAATTGAACGCAAGTGTATTTCTACAATCTCAATAATTGTAAAGTAAAAATGAAGTGTGGAAGTAGAGCAAACACCTTGAGCATCTCCAAAAACTTGGAGAGAAGTATCACACGTGCACTAGGTAACGTGTAAAAAATTTTGTGAACATAGTAATTGTCAAGAGCCGCATGTTTTTGCATATGAGTATCGATAACTGGAATGCGTTCTCAGATACAGTGATGCAAAATTTCGAATGATTTTCACTCAAGGGGTTAATATTGCTCAAATAAAAGCTGCAAAATCAGTTCTAAGTTCTTAGACACGTTCATTGCCAGTTACACGATATGAAAACGTCACAAAATTGTCGATGATGTGCTACAATTTTGCAACAATCGAAAATTGCTGTTTGCATTGCATATGCTGCTTCATATGTTGGCACTTCGCAAAGTGATTTCTCAAATAGGACATTTACAAAAGCCAAATAAAATCAACATAAAAATTTGATGGTAAGCAATGCAAATACAGTATAGTTTATACAAATATATATATATATATATGTATATATGTATACCTTGACGCAATATAATGACAGTATTAATCGCTGATCTAAGAAGAACATGAGAAGTGTTTGAATAGTAATAACGAACACCAATGACGTATTAACTTGCTATCTGCATTTAAGAGGTTAATAAGTAGACAATGGAGAGGCAGTGTGCGTTATTTATTTACGCGTTTATTTTTTCATACGTTATTTTTCAAACATTCAAATTAAAGAAGAATTTCCTTCCTCAATTATAGAAAATTACTCCATGTAAGAAGAGATGAAAAATGCTATTAGACCGTGTTAATTTATACGTTTCCTTGCATTTTAAAAATCTGCACATATCATAAATGCATAAAGATATCTCCAGTCTATTAACACTAGGTTTACAGAGCACTAAGAGCAGCTGTTTTATATTGCTTCATAAAAATAACAAGCATACATTTATTTAGATTTTCAGCGATTTTGATCATAATGTATGTGACACAAATTCGGTGAATATATTTTCCATAATTGGTTCTTTCCAAACTCAATAATTGTCAATTAAAAAATTTGGTACACGTCACTTTGACACGTCCCGTAAGGCCGGTGTTAACAATGTGTTGCTGAAACTTATTGTGTACAATGCTCACGCATTATACACAATATTATAATAATAATAATAATAATAATAATTTTATAATATAACATTTACGGATATCGTAAAAATGCGGGTGAGAGACATCGATAATTGAAATCGGCAATTACTTAGTTGCCAACCCAATACTTCCACTGATAGATACATACGTGATTTGTTTGATCGAATACTGTGTGTTCTCCAGGGGTGTGTGTTCCGCGGAGTCGATAGGCCGGCGGTACGAACTAATAACCGCTTCTATACGATATCAAATTAATCAGGGAATAAGGAATACCGTATTAACCGTCCCGTTTAAGTCCCAATTAAGATGGTAACGAAGGAGCGAAGATAAAAGCTCCGGGTTACGGTGGCGAGCTGGAGGACGAGGAGGAGGAAGCCGCGGCGAGACAAGGACGGTTGACAAAAAGATCAGATGAACCGGAGTGGAGGCTTGTGACGCAAACAGTTAGAGGCTAAACCGTGATGGAAGAAAGGGATCATGGGTACCACGAATCCCATCGCGGCCTACGTAGCCAGCCAGGCCAATGACCTAGATTTTTCGGGCCCGTTGGACCAGACAGGGCTTCCTACTCGAGATCGCTGGGTCAGGTTTATAATGCGCGTACACCTTTTCTAGGAGACTGGTTCCTTGACTCCTGTAGAGTGGCAACGTAAGAGGATTCCTGACGCTCCAGGAAATCAGAGCCACGGAATTGATGGCGAACTCGAGTCGGGTCCACGGCTCGATACGTACCGTGCCCGCCGATATTGGTAAATTCCGCTGTTCCCCTTTCACCAACAAACAGTTTTTTAATGAAATTTAGTCTGGCTATGGTCTATACTGTCTGCCACCAGGCTTGGGCGCGTTTCGTCTCGAACAAATCGTTATTTTAAACAGTCTATTATTACGGATCATTTATCATTGATTTCGACGGCCGCGCCGGTGACCTCGAAAATGTCGTAAAATTACAGTATTCTATTCAATTAAACTAAAATTGCAAAGCAACATTATACGACATCGCTTACTTCTACAATATTCCTACTCTTGCGAGGCTTAATAAAATTATGAAATTACAATGGATTGGCGTAAAAATTAATCTTTAAAAATTAAATTTTAAATAATTCTGTCACTCACATACGGCTGTCGAAGTGCTAATAACGTAATTACGATTGTACTTTTCTAGAAGTGTAATTCTCATATACATAGCATATGAGATGTATATACATATAATTTTGTTAATAATATAATTATGACACATTTCTTAACAAATTGTGCCGCATTGATTTTTATGATTCAAATTGTCGCGAAGTCATCTGTACACGATTTAATTCGTTGCACAGTTTCTGGTAAAATTCCTTTACAAATTAGCTTTCATTATAATTTGTTGGTACTGTTATTTGTGATTTACATGAGCGATGGTCTCCATTGTTATTGGAAGGAACGGGAATCGCAGAAGTAATTGGCGAACTATAACTAAATGCGCCGATAGTTTATCAATGACATGCTTATCTCTGCAGTCTGTTCTACTTAATCGATGTTTGCACCGATACTAAGTAAATGACATAAGATACCAGTGGATATTCTACATTTTCCTGATAATAAGATGCTCCACGGTAGTTTTGTTTTCGACAAACAAACTCCGTATTAAGTGTGTCACTGATTACATCCCTGTTGCCACTGCTAATTTTAGTGCGGTATATTTCCTGTTACTCTGTAATCTGCGAAAATGGTGTTGCGTATTGAAGGAAAATTGGCAGTGTAAAAAGTAATGTACCAGTTACACATAGCGCTTGAAATTGAACTGTTCTGTATGTTGCAGTGGAGAATGCGAAAACAATTTTCACTGAACGAATATACAGTCTTTCAATTTGAAAGACGTCGGATTTAGAGAAATTCCTATATTTCAGGGTTTTGATGAGGAATTGAATTCCAATTATAATGAATCATGTCGTGTTTGTACTAAAAAGTACGCATCTTCGGCGTTCATTCAGAATTGCATCCGGCTTATGGTAGACTGATAATACATCGATCAAATTAATAAAGAAGACAATGTTTGATTATCTTTCGAGTGCAGGCAAATGTGTTCGGGTAAATGATTCTACTTGACGTCCTTACGACTCATATTTAACCTTATGGTTTCAAAGGATATAATTTTAAATCGCGTTTTAAATCGCAATTTGCAATATTTATAAGTGAAATATATGTGTCCTACAAATTTTGTTGAATTTAATATGAGATTTTGTAACGTAGACAATCCTTACAAGTACCCTTATATTAACCCTTACATGGTTAATCTAATTTCCAACTTATTCCGCCCTTAACACCGAATTGATAAAATAGTGAAAAATCAATCTGATGGAGAAGTAAATAACTGGCTGTGTATATGTAGAGTAGGATCTTGAATAGGTCGAATACAAGACCGATATTTCTTATAATTAACTTAGACAATTTGTATCTTGCATAAAGCTTCTTTCGAACAGTTTCTTTTAAAATTAAAACAGCGAGCAGAACAGCTAAATGTCACAAGAAAATAATTCTTTTTCGTCGTTCCATTTTCAGCTCCTCAAATGCAGGAGCTCCTCTTTTTCAATTAATAAAATCAAAGCAATTTAATTAATGGAACTGAGATTAGACAATTAAAATTGATCATAGTGGACGGTATTTTAATTCTTTTGCAAGGTGAGCATCCTAGTAAAATTCAATTTGTTCGAATAAATTACAATAAAAATGAATTTTGAAAAGTTGTCAAAAATTAATATCGCGGCACTCCAGCGTGTTAAAATTACCGGCTTTACATCGTTCATTTTCAAGTTGTTCAGATGAATGTTCAGAATTCGATCACGCATTCCAATAAAAATGAAAAGAAGTCTACAGAAATGTAATCTTGCATGATTCAATCATACGTTACGATCAAAATGCAGAAAGTTCAAATACATTCAGCCTCGAATAATTGAATCATAAATGGAGAAATAAATCATGAAATCATACATTACGATAAAAACGGAGAAAAGTTTGAATCAATTCGGTGAAATTTAGTGCTCGGTAGATTTAGTATTTAACGATCTTAACTCTAAACAATCTTTTTTTCTACACGATAATCTTAACCAAAATTACTATTGGGTTGGCAACTAGGTAATTGCCGATTTCAGTTATAAATGTCTCTCACTCCCATTTTTACGATATCTGTAAATGTTATATTATAAAATTATTATTATTATTATTATTATTATGATATTTTTTATTATCCGTGAACGTTAGCAACTGGACAAATTGAATGCAGCGGTCAAGGAAAAGCGAGCAGAATTGGTCAATCGTAAAGGTGTCAATTTCCAGCAGGAAAATACATTAAAGATTAAACTTCGTTCCAAGTAAAAAAAAATTTTTTATTTCATCGAACAAATCGGCAATTACTTAGTTGCCAACCCAATAGATTATGTTACACTGAACAACTATGGAACAAGATTGAAATAGTTAGCACCACTGAAATGATAAAATTTAACGGAATATCTGCAAGCCACGCAGGACCAAACCAATTCTGTCAATGGAATCACGACGAAATTGTACCTTCATTGGAAGATCCTACACTCGAAGATCCGAAACATTCGCATCTGATAGATCCGCGAGTCGAAATCTCGTAAAGCCGCGGTCATAAAAAATTAGGCAAATTCCCGTCGCAAGACCGACCCAGTTCCAGCTGGTTCCACGTTCGTACAAAACAGGGTACAGCCGTGCTGGTCTCTGAATCCGGGCGGCGTGTTAACGGTGTCCGGTTTCCGTCGTTGGATTTCGAAGGCAATAATTTCGGAATCATTGGTCGCAGGCAGGGACGCGGACGAAAAGAAAATTCGCGACGAGGCGACAGAGGTGGCTACGCGGAAGCGGAGGAAGCGAGCGTTTATCCGACAGGAGGAGGAGGAGGAGGAGGAGAAGAAGAAGAAGAAGAAGAAGAAGAAGAAGAAGAAGAAGAAGAAGCAGAAGAAGAAGAAGCAGAAGAAGACGACGACGAAGAAGAAGAAGAAGACAGAAGGACAAGGGAGGTGGACACCGGGGAAGGACTGCTCCTGCAGGAAGGAAGGGCCACGGGCCCGGGGAGCCGTGGTCGAAGCGGATGCGTGGAAGATCGGGCCTCGATTATGGCCTTGTCGAGAGAGACAATGGACATCCTTCTGTAGCTGCGGCGTGCACGGGCTTTTGCCGTCCGGTAAAACGTGGCAGACGGTAGCGTGCGGGCACTCACTGTAGAGCCCGGTTTAAAGAAAGTCTTTCACCGTGCACGCCGTTCTCGGCAAGGGGGAGTGCCTCGCGAGGAGGAAGAAGAGGAGGCTCTTTCTGGTGGTGGAAGGGCAAAGAGGAACGAAGCTGAAGCGCCGAAGGAGGAGGAGGACGACGATGTTATACTACGTTGGTATACTTGATCGCCGGTACCAGGCAGCGATGTTCCACTTACACGGCACACTTAGCAACCCGCCTCGGTTCAGGATCCTGAAGTCTATCCTACGGCTCCGATCGGCGGTCGTTTGCTACTCAGCCGTGTACAGGCCGGCCGTACCGACGTGAAATTCGTGATAGAGCCGAGCCGGCCGCGAATGCTTCCTTAGGAAATGACGCACTCGCCGCTCCGCTCAGCTCAGCTCCGCACCGCTCCGCACCGCTCCGCACCGCTCCGCGCCGCGTCGGCTGGAAACTAGGGGAATTCGCGTGCACAGCGATTGATGGTTATCAGGGAGATTCATACGCCGTTGTGCCGGATTTTTCACTTGCCCACATCTCCACGTATAATGGACGCCTGCCCGGGAATCGTCGCGGATACCTCGCAACGTGCGAACCGCTTGGGTTTTCCTTGGATTTTTTCCGAAGATTTTGGCATGGCGCCGTCCGGTCGATCGATATCGATCACTCGGGAAAGATTTTTCTCGATTCTGGTAAAGATACGGAGTGCGAAATATGAGCCATTTTTTTTTATTTTGAAAGTGGCATAAGTCACTTTACCGTAATGAAAAGTGGTGATTTTTTTAATGTTTATACGAAATTATTTATACCGAGAAAAATATCGGTATCCTGAGATAACAGATACAAGTAAATCTTCTCGAAAGTTAGCGTCCATATTTTTAAACGTGTTGAAACGCAAACCCTTAAATATATCGACTTAAAAACAAAGTGATTGAGTTACACACGCTGTAATTTTAATCCCAATGCATTGAAATTTCGCGTATTTGCGTTTATGTTGTTTAACCGTTAAACCATTTCATAGGGAATTAAAACGTTCTATACTATTTACATTCACTATGTATGTATTAAATATTTGTTCGTAGAATAAAACATTATCAGTTACTATCCAAATATGTTATTTTAGTTGTATTATTTTAGTCAAGTAATTGCTCTGTTATCCGAACAATTATATTTCCTTGAATACACCTGATAATTTAGGTTGTACTATATTTACACACACACACACACATACAGTTCGACTGCCGCGTTACCCATACGTGGGTTATTTATTTGTTCAGATTTGGAAATTAATTTTTACGATATTCAACTATATCTTCTTAATTTCATTCGGATCGGTAATTATGTTTCATTTGGAAATGCAAGCATGTTGGAAAAGTAATTAATGTCATGTATAACTGAATTTCCCAATTTTAATGTAATTGAACAAAATGCTTTATTTCCTAGAAATTTTGTGGTTGTTGGCGTTGCAATCAGAGTGTTAAGTATGAGAAAATATCAATGTCGAATATCTTACCTAATATATTTTCCTTAAATTCTATGCGTACTCATTTTTATACTAAAAAAATGACAGCTTCGCGAATATAGTAAAGCATGAATTTGCGAAGCAAATAGTTCCTGCCATTTTCTTGCTCTAATAAAGTTATGTTAAACAGTGTTTTATCGAAGCGTATATTTTCTACTGATAGTCTATGGGACACGAACAGTTCTGCATACGAAGAAAATTGCATATGCAGAGAATGAACGTGCTACTTACAACGTGAACTGCAATAATTCATAGCAGGTCATATTCATTCCGAAATGATCTATCAGTCGTTGACACGGTAAACTGACACGATCTTAGTCATTCTTCGTCACGCGAAGATCCGTGTACAATGAGTTATTGACTTACAAATTAACAAGCCGTGTATCCGTGCAAAAAATCAGTTTCCAATGCGTTAACACTTTCTTACCCCTTTCAGCGAGCTCTACTAACATTTACATATTTCATATTACATATTCAACAGTAATATTTAATAATATATTAATATTAATAATAATAATAATAATAATATATTAATAATAATAATAATAATAATAATAATAATAATAATAATATATTAATATTAATAATAATAATAATAATAATATAATAATATTAATATTCAATAATATTTACATATTCATTCACATATTTCCGTATTCTATAATATTGCTTGCATAACGACCCAAACAATTATTATTTATTTAAACGACGTATTCTATAATATTGCCTGCATAACGACTCAAACAATTATTATTTATTTAAACGACGTTCCACATACGGTCTTCGCAATACCGCTAAAAATGAAAGTAGTGAAATATCCTCGTAAAACTGGTTAATCATTCCCTTTTAAATACAATACGTAATTATTGAATAGATTCTTAGAATAAATTAATTAGAGCGTGCCATATATAACATTGACATAAATCACGTACTCGAAACGATCTCAAACAGAAGAGAATTGAATCAGATCAAACGATCTCTAGCTTTCTGTGCCGTGATTGTTCATTCACGCATACATGAAACGCGTAATATCAGAGAGTACAATTCGTCTAATCTCACTCTAGTCTGTGCTACGATGGAATCAATCAACTTTTCCGTTGGTCTCGAATTAACCATCAAAATCGTATAAATTTTCGCGATTAAAAGCGTGTTTAAGATCAACTATTGTCTTCGTAAGCAAGTGCATTACATTACATGTACGCACGCAAGAAGAGATTCGCTGTGACTAACTGTTCGTATTTTTCGTAGATATAGATATCATTAATATAATAAACAATGGCGTTTCCAGTCGGGGGAAAAGAAATAAACACTTACAATGAAGATTTCCTTTCTGTTTAAGTACACACGCAAAACGCTGCACACACGATTATTTGAAGAGAAATTATTTCGTTACGAACTAAACGTAATCTACGAACTAGTTCTCACGGATTGAAGGTTCTAGGGCACCAGGGTGTTTCGGTACGTGAAACATGCGATGTAATTAACATAACAATTGCATGTCGCAGAATGACGGCAATGCGTTCCTGCTCCAGTGGTTGCGCTTGTGCACCGCCGTCTTTCGCAACAGCGTACTCATCAATTTATATTATAGTTGGACAAACATATTTAATTGGAATGGGAGCAATTAATCGTTTAAATCAATGTGACTGACGAGACCTACATTTGAAACAACGTTGTTTGAGATAACGTTTCAAATAACATGTTAGTTCGTTTCATAGATATTTGCATACGTCATTTTATTCTATAATTATTTGAAATAATTATTTGATATGATAACGAAACTGTTAATGTCTCGAGCTGGTTTACATCTTCTCGCTTTAGACAAATTGTCGTGAAAATTTCATAGAATCAAATCTTTTCGTCGATTATATTGCTTTGTGCATTATTTCTTCGTGAAGAATTCATAAAATAAAATCACTTTGTACATTATTATTTTTAGCATTATTTCTTTTGGCCAATTTGAAATCAAGAAATAACGAAGGAATTTATTATTTGATAACGTTCTATCTCAAACGAATCGATATTATTTTTATTCTGAAATAACGGTCTGAAATCAATTACTTCAAATAGTTATTTTTTATTTTTATTTAGTTATTAAATCGTAACTCACTGCCAGAGTAAAATGAGTCAAAGCTGTTTACAGTTAGAAAATTAATTTCAGTCAATTTGTAAGTGAATTGCTTCGTTAAGAGTAACATATAAAACTTAGTAAACACAAAATTATGAACTGCACAACGTTCTCGTTGTTTTTACAAATCAGAATAACGTTCAACAATTAATTTAAGCCACTTTTAAAACGAATTACTCGATTGATAAGAATATATAAAATTTGGTTAAAAAATTATGAGTCACATAACATTCTAGTTATGACTAAAAACTAGAATAATATTAAAAATCACTTTATGACACCTTAAAGATAAACAGCTCAATGAAAAATAGTATAAAAAAATTCGTAGACCAAGAATTACGAATTGTACAATGTCCCAGTAATTTCTAAAAATGAAAGAGATAAATGAAAATTAATTTTATTCTCGATGTGCTATAAATAAATTTATGATCTTGAATTTTGTTCTCCATTATATTGATAAGAATACATATTTACAGAATAATAACTACAAAAAGCGATGCATTACATTTTTCTCTGGCATTTACAAATTCGGCTATTCAAATGAGTTTAATACTATAAAGAATGGAGAATGATGTTCCAAAATAAGCTGTTGGTTTATTATGACCGGAACGAAGAGACAGCGTACGTAATTTATCGATCGGCGATGATTTCTATTGTCGGACGTTCAAAGGTGACTAATCGTGTAATTCGTAGACACCGAAATCACGGGATATTCGGTGCACGTAATTGAATTCGGTCCGACATTTCGGCGGTTAGGAATTCATAATCAGCGACGAGGTAAAGGCACGCGTTTCGGCCGCGCGGTTGGTCCGTGTATCGGAGATTATGCTGGAACTGGGCCAAGTCGAAATTTGACACACTTCTGGCTGCGTGTTCGAATTCGAGCGCAGCCTTCTTCTTCAGGGTAGGAAGGTTGCTCGCCAGGCGACGCCGTTGCTTCCGTAGGTCCTCGGCGACCACGTTCGACAAACCGAATAATGTCCCTACGGATCGCGATGAAACGTCAGGATATTCCGAATTCCCGCTGAGAAATCGAAATTACGTTGAACCGTTCGTTCCAAGTTCGACACGCTTTCGACCATTTAAAGAAAGTCGCGCAAAATTCTCCGCCAATCCCGAGATCCAGAAAACTGTAAAACTGCGAGAACATAGACGTGTCGCTGCTTGTCATTTAACTGCGCCAACGGACCCGCCATTTTGCTTTTCTCAACAAGCCCGAATGACCGAGCCTTTTTATATTCCGTTAGAGTGCTGTCAACGCAGCAGATCGACGCTAAACCTGCCGAACATCGAAGAATTTCATCGAATATCTGGAAAACACAAAATTAACGACTAGAATAACGTGATAAGATTTTATTCGAATAATTTATTCGAAGTATACATTCGAAATGCAATTCGAATGTAATTTTATTCAAAGAAAAGTTACTCGTTATCAGGAGTAACTTTTTCATTTGTACGTTTATTCAGATCCAATGTTATTCCTTATTCAAAGAAGCCTAGAAAATACGGTCGACCCTCCTATAACATCAAAAGTTCCTTTATTTAACAATTATGTTAATGCATGTCTGATTAACGAGAGATTAAGAACGATTAAGGAACAAAACTGCATATCTCGTTCGCAAATTTATTCGACTGAAAATTAATTTGAATAAAATTGTATTAGATTAATATATTTATATAGTTATCCGAATGAAACTTTGTTCGAACAATTTATTACATTCGCAATGCTATTCGGATAAAATGTTATTCAAAGAATTTATTCTAACCGATATTCGAGTAAAATTTTACTCGAAAAACTGCTTCGAAATGTTGTTTGAACCGAATTATGGCGAATAATGGCGAACTCTGACGTAGTCGTTAATAACCGAGTTGAAGCGACTTCAAATAAAACCTGGGAAAGGTGATCCGAATGTTACCATAAAGCGCATTACAATGCGCTTGACTGTCTTCGTTCTGCCAGGATGTCCACAAACCGCGTGTTTGCGACGCAAAAGAAAAAAATTCCCGTCCTCTTATCGTTGCTGGTTCGTCCGTCGATTGCGCGGCGGGGTAGGAAAGACAAATTTCGCAAATCGTCGAATAATTAAAGGCGATTCGGATCATGTGAGTGGTGCTGTTCACACAATTACGCGTTTTGAGCTCCTTCTCAATGGACGCCGGTGAGTATGCCCGAGGCGCGCTCGTACAGGTGTATGCGTGTGCAATACACACATGGTCCCGCATCCATACCTCTGGCTCCGTAATAGGATTCTCCATTCCCGTGGTAAAGTTCCCATCGTCTGGTCTATCGTGTTTCGGTCCTTTCAACGCAACTTCGCCCGGAGATTGTGTCAAAAGATTCGCGACACATCGGGTTGCGGTCGGGCGAAAATGAAACGGAGGATGTCACGGAGTCTAACTTTATCAGTCACCCTTTGTGTCCCCGAAGCGCGTACAGTGCCGTTTCCAGCTTTCCCGGTTTTCTAGTCAAACATTTCTTCAAATTTAGTTTGGCGCGAATGTAGTGCGCTACTTTCGAAGCGGCTCTACTCAAAATTTTATTCGACATTCTGGGAAAATGACGATTCTACGCAAAGACGACAATGACGTTGCAAATAAGCACGAAATCGTATTTTTAGACAGTATTATTTGAAAAATTATCTCTGCTGTGTAGTTTCTTTTATAGTATTTTCCAAATCTTATTTGTTGTTTCATTATATATTGTATATTGTATTTCATTGTACATTTCATTAGACATTTCATTATATATTTTATTATATATTTCATTAGAGACATTTAATTCTACATTTTATTATATATTTCATTACACATTTCCTTATACAATTCGTTAAACATTTATTAAAACCCTTTCATGTTGTGTATAAACATTTTTTGAAAAACTATCCGTGCTATAGCTTCTTTTCTAGTATTTCTCGTTATTTATTGTTTACTGTATCTCACTCTACATTTCATTAAACTTTTTCAAAGCCCTTTCATGTTATGTATATTTTCTTCAAATTTGAAAAGGTTAGATTATACACAGTGTAATCATAAAATACAAATGCACTCAACGTTAATGTATTTGTGTTATTTAACGGGCATAGTATTTAATTATTAAGTACTCAGTGAAGTTGTTACCGATTACTTTGTAAAGTAGTATAAAAATAACGTTTATTTTAATGATCTTGAAAAATTCTTTCTAAAATTTAAAGACCCGCGCTGATAGTGATAATCAGCATGGAGGAATGTTTGGAAAACATACAGTGAGTCACGAAAGTATTAATTAAATAAAGTATATTAAAGTATATTTAAATAAATATATACATTGATAGGAAAAATCCTTTACGGTATATTAAAGTAGAGTATATAAATGTTAAAAAAAAGGGAAAAACTTTTGATTTAGTGTAAAACGTCACCTACATAATTCAAAAAATATAAAAAAACGTCGAATTGTCACGCTATATAAGTATTCGAATGCCTTATAAAATTAAATAGAACAGTTGCAAGAATACATTTTTTTTTAAATTTTTATTACTAGTTTTATACCTCACGTATATGGCACGTGTAAATATAATTTGTTATCTTAATTTGTAATTAAGTTGTTTGACTCGTTGTTTGACTCGAGAGAAGTTTATATTAAAAGTTATCTAAATTCTAGTTCGAATTTCACAAGTCTCATTTCAAGAATAGTACAATCAGAAAACTCTGTTTTACAATGAAAACGAAAATATCTTGAAGATCGTGTCTACCCTAGAAAACGTTTAACGAATGTATTTCCACATTCAAAAAATGTTTAAATAGATAAATTAATCTTTCTGTATCATAAAGAATTTAATTATTTCGTATTATGACGAATAAAACTTAACGAATAAATTCAATTTATTTCCTATTCGTGAATAACATATAATTAAACTGGTTTGTTATTATTTTATTCATTATTCTGAATAACATTTGCCCAACACTGGATACAAGTATGTGTTAGACCCGTGATGAATACTGACCGTATATGTAATTCAATGGGAGCGTCCAAACAACGATACAATACGATCATACATTTTCCCATGTTAAACGCTGTATCGTCGTGTGAAACGGTTCTTACCATTAACTCGCGGGAAACTGTCTCGAAACTTCTGGATTACATTCTCGTCGCACAAGCGCATTGATTCGCGCGATCGATAAAATTGATCCGCGGTTCTTCCCTGTTCCCGTTTTTCTGTCACCAATAATATGGAAGAAAGTGGAGAAACGGGAGAAACCACGGCCGAACGAGGAGATGAGTCGTACAAGCTGTCCATGTTTGATCAATTAAATTAAAATCTGCCGGTCACGAGGAGTGTTTCTCTCCTAGCAGTCATTTCTCAGCGAAATGATCCGAGTTGATGGAAGGAACGTGTGACTTTTGTCAGCTATCGATGACCCTCGCCGGGATCAACCTGCGAACCTAAGCTCGTCGGTGCGGCTAATTTCGGCGTCGTTCGAAAGTGGATGGTCGGGAGAGGTCTCGGTAAGCCACTCCGGTCCCTAATTAAAGGGGTCATTCAAGGGGTTACCGGTGTCTGGCCCGTGAATGAGACATAGAATTAGCGTTTGACGCGGTTCAGGTCGCGGACGATTTAAAAACCAGCGGGCAGAAAGAGGTGGGGTGAAGAGGAATATACAGTTAAGAATTCGTCGCACGTGGAATGGCTATATCTAGCTGTTCCTGCCCTTATCTGATGCTCCATTTAAATAAGAATTCCTAATTACCATTGTCCGCTCGCATCCAGTCACGATTTACGATTTGCCGTGGATCGATGTACACGCGGAATGACAACGATCCGCCATAGAGAACATGGCGGCGGTGGCGTTTAAGGGCACCTGCTTCGCCGGTGTTCGCCGAAGACCTTTTTCTTTTTTTGCCTTCTATCGGATCTAACGGTACCGCGCGGGCATTAACACATTTTTCACGTGCGTGAAATCTGTAATTTCCAATATCCAATGTTGGCTAGTAATCGACCGTACGATTCACGCGAGACAATCTAGAACGGTTCCTATCGACGAAAACTTTTCGGATGGTCGCTAAAAAAAGGTCCACTCGGAGCTGGCTAATATTTATGAAAAATAACATGTCAAGTATCATTTCAAATAACAGATTCTTCAGAATTTAAAATAAAATAGTATTTCAAGTGAGAAACGAAATTTCGGTAAATACAATATTTTATTTTGATAATATAGAATGGAAAATGAAATATGTTATTTGGATATTGTACGTATATTTGTGACGCAGAATTGTAGAAGTGTATTTGTACTTCGCTAAATATTCCAAAGTTAAGGACAAATATTATCAGTATATTTCAAATAATAATATTATTATTATAATATATATATATATATATATAACTATATATATAAATATAATATATATTAATTATATTTATATTATTTATATTATATATATTATATTATATTATAATATATATATAAATAATAATGTATTTCACAATGGATGCTGATACTTAGACAATATTAACAATAAATAACATTTTATTCGCAAAAGTACAACTTTTCTAACAGATATAATATTTTATTTTCATTTTACCCATTTGTGGGTTCACTCTGGACATTGCAATTGATCGGATCCTAATGATAGAAGTCATTATCGGTAGGCATCGTCGAAGATTTGAAGTTCGCTTGTATTTGTGCCGCATCATTTCGTAGATGCATCATTATAGGAGTGATATTGTGTAACTAACTGATTTTGCAGTTGGTAATGTTGTTATTAAGCAATGATAAGATGTATTGTTTATTATATATATGTTAGGATAATATAATAGCCACGTTATCGTTAAACTATAAAGACTTTCCAAAGTTTAAATAGAATTTCAAATAATTAATAGAAATTTAGAGACATGAAATACCATTTATTTATTATATCAATTAATCACTTTCTTTACCACAACGTGAACAATTATTTTCAATGCATGCACTTATCTCTAAGACGTCAAATAAATCTTGAAATATTATTTCATACAAACAAGAGTACTTTCACATCGCGTATTCTCTGAAATCTGTTTAAATATTAGTTTTGTACAGTTCGAGCAAATATCTCGCGTCACTAAACTGAATTGGATCAGTTAATATATCTATCCTTCATCAAACTCTACGCTTTTGTTTCAATTTCATTGATTTGTTGTCGCTATAAAAATTCTTCTATGTGTCCGCATGAACTACTGTAAAAAGATATTTGACTCTTATCTTTGGTTTCTCGAAATAACATGTACTGCCATAGCGGCTGTCGAGTCCCGCTGTGACAACTTAATGATCGATGGGATTAATTACGATTTCGTGTGATTTATGAGGCTGGACCGAATGTGTACCTACGCGGTGTCCGGAAATTCGCTGTGAAAACTGTATTTACGAACATTAATTACTGTGCAAATCGAATCGTTTTATTTGGCAACGATTAGAAAATTAATTGGACGCGAATTAAAAATGTAAACGATATTTATCTTAGTTGTGTATAAACTAAATACAAATTATTTTATTGAGTTGGCAACTAAATAATCGCCGATTTCAGTTATAGATGTCTCTCGCTCTCCCATTTTTATGATATCCGTAAATGTTATATTATAAAATTATTATTATTATTATTATGTTATTTTTTATTATCCGTGAATGTTAGCAACTGGACAAATTGAATGCAGCGGTCAAGGAAAAGCGACCAGAATTGGTCGATCGTAAAGGTGTCATTTTCCAGCAGGACAATGCTAGGCCGCACGCATCTTTGTCCACTCGGCAAAAATTGATGGATATTGCTTGGGAATTGATGTTACACCCACCATATATATATATATATACCCGTTGCACCATCGTCATTACCACTTATTTCGATCCCTGGACAACTCCCTTCGTGGTAAAACTTTGAATGACGATGACGCTGTAAAATCTCACTTAACTCAGTTTTTGGCCGAAAAGGATCAGACTTTCTACGAGCGTGGAATTTTCAAGTTGTCGGAGAGATGGCAAAAGGTCATCGAACAAAATGGGAAATACATTACAGATCAAACTTCGTTCCAAGTAAAAAAAATTTTTTATTTCATCGAACAAATCGGCAATTACTTAGTTGCCAACCCAATATCTATCTACTTCGTAATCCGTATGCAAAGTAAAGTGCATTTATATAAACTAATTTATATAAAAGATCTAAATTAATAAATTTAAATAAATTAAAATAATTATTATAAGATCTGTCCTGTTAACGTTACGTTAAAAGATTCAGTTCGTTTTCCTGGAAAGTAAAGTCTTCATTATACTTATACAACAATTACGCACGTTTGTATCGTGTTGCATTATTTAAGTAACAAATACATAGAGATGTTTGATTAAATAATAGGTGTAAATTGCATGTTCAATCGTCCGACTTTCGAAGCTATTTCGATTAGGATTTTTCCATCGGAGACGTGTGAACGAGACGTATGTTCTTTTACTTTCCTTTGTCTTGTATACATTTCATGCACAAGGTGGTGGACTCGATGTATGCGTCGATGATATCCCTATCATATTCCCGTAGATTTCACCGTCAATGATATCGTCACAATGACACTGTATAGCAGTTTCTATGCACGTTTCCGCAGCATGCACTTATTAGCACGTATGACTCAAAATTCTGTTTCAATCGGTTCATTGAGTTATTTCAATTTTTGCAAAGTACACAAGGTATGTTCGAATATGATTGCTAGTGATCTTTATCCTTTGCGATATATTTTTCAGAATTGACTAAACAATAACCAATCAAATCTGCACTCATTTTAACGTATATCATTCTAGCTAATTATGAAGTATTGTTGTTACACTGTGGATTTTATGCACTTATGACAAAAATGGATGCATGCAATTTGCAACATTAACCCTCTGTCGTCACGCTTCGCTTTTCAAAGAACTGTTACTCAAAATCTAGCAACACTATATTGACCCAAAAAATTTGGGAGTACTATTTGAACATTCTAAAACACCGTTTTTTCTTTATTAGTACTCGATATCTCACTTCCGAGTATGTATAGTGAATTAATTTCACTTTTTCTAAGAAAAGATGTGTGTCATTATTTTGTTGCAATAGCCAATGAATACAAAAGGTAACAAACTGTGTATATTGTATGTTATAAAATGAATAAAATAACATTGATAGTAAATAATAATTATTATTATTTAATGTGTATATATATGACTGCTTAAAGATCTAAACAATCCTGTATTATATCACAATGCTTAAAATATTGCATGACAGATTTTCTTTCACCAATCTAGTAAGAATCGACATTAAATATATTAAGTAAGCTGTTACACGTTTAGAATTCACTTTGATAATAGACGAATCCAATATTTTCACTGAAATGATTTAAATATGAAACAACGTTTCAAAACTTGAAAATTCTTTATCAACAATTTTAATACATTGATTGTCATACAAATTCGGAACAGCTGATTTAACAATACGATAACAGACAAAACATGACTCATTGTAGCACAAGTGATACCGTAATATCCTTATCTTCTAGCAAAATTTGGCTTACTCCATAAATTATGACAGAAATAAATTTTCATATTTGATAACAAAAATTGTGCTTATTTAACAAACACACCTTCGTTATACCAGTACGAAGTTGTTGAGAAGGGAATGGAAAGGTTGTTTTTCTATATCATATGAAAATACGTATAGGCGATTTTCGTGGTAAAAAAAATTCTCTTGTCGATTTCTGACGAGTGGTTTTGGTTTTTTCGTCGCGAGCAGCGACGCACGGGCCCGTTCCTCTTCCCGAAGCTTTGTAGTCCGTTCTTGTGCACGGCAGAACTGCCTCGAACGCGGCTAATGGGCCGAACTCACGTCGCGGCTCGCTTAACGATCAAGTTCGATTTCTCTTGGCATCGTGACTACCGCGCGTGCACACGCACGGTGAAAATCGTACGGGGTGCCGACGAAAATTATTGCCGCTTAGGTTCATGCGTGGACAGACCACCTTCCACGGCTAGGGACACTTGAATCACACAGTCGCACGGGAACCGTCGATCCCGGTTCGATTTAGTCTTCCGACTGCGTTCGGCTACCGTGGGACATGGAAGAATGATCGGCATCGGAACTACTGTTTCCTTATCAAACCGCTACTATTGTTAGGTTGTTGAAGTTCTTTCATTTAATCTGATAAAAGGTTGGTCACAATGATATTTCATAGTTTGCAGAAATATAAGGTCAGTGTCAAGGTATTGTTTAACGAAAGATGGATATAATTTTATTAATCTAACGTTAGATGACTGCATTTCATTTTTATTTAGTGTTGATAGTAATTGTGACAGGTTATTGGAACTTGTTTTGTTATTCAATTTGTTAAACAGATGATATTTCATGGTTTATATAATATAGTCAGTCGAGATACAGTTTCTGTTTATCAAGAAATGAGTACGATTTTATCAAGCTAATATTAATATTAATAATATTAATATAAGAATATTAGTAATATTAATATAAGAATATTAGTAATATTAATATAAGAATATTAATAATATTAATATAAGAATATTAATAATATTAATATAAGAATATTAAGAGTATTAATAATATTAATATAAGAATATTAAGAATATTAATAATATTAATAATATTAATAACATGTTACTGTAATTAATAATATTAGTATTAATGTAGTATTGGTAATCATTTTAATTTAGCACTGACAAAAAGTTATATTTCATGGTTTTTATACTATAAAGTCTATTATGGTTTAAATTATTTATCAAAAAATTAAAATAACTTGATTTAGATAACACGAAATAAAAGAACATCTAATTTCAAATCCGTAACTATTAATTATCGTTTTAGTAGTCATTTATAGTGGTATCAAATTACACATTCGAATACGTATTTCATTTCCTACTCGACATATTTGTATTTATTCCATCAAATATGAAAAATTCGCATTACTTTCCTGTTTATAAAGTACAATTATTTGTGATTACAAAAACTCATTCTGACAAGAATAACATTTTCATTGCATTTACTTCTTCTGATATAGTAAACTTTTAAGTGAAAATGTTTCTTTTGATTTCTGGAAGAAAGTAAACATTTTTTCAGGCCACACTGGTATAGCTACTATAAAATGATGTATATAATTTATATTTCTTCCAAATAGTGTTTTAACAGTTTATTGAAGTTTAGTACGCTGCACTTTCATCCAAGATAATGCTGCGTAAGCAAACGCTGTCACAAATTGCTTGCTTTTTAACGTTCGTAAGGAATGTAATTTTATCGTTGCTTTATTCTATATCCGCATGTTCATTATATTACGGAGTAATAGTCGCTGGATGTTTTATGCACCGATTCGAACGATCCATGCATTCATGATTTACTCTGATCTACGATCTTCAAAAACGACCATGTAGTACACTGCAGTATGTACTTTCACTGCAGCTAAAATAGATCGCGTAATTCGGGTTGCATGTCTGCAGGCGCATTTGCAAGTTTTTCGAAAGTCTCGCATTATTCATCTTCTGCTGCACATCGGGGGAAGAATAATTAATACAAGTTCGCTTGCTAACAGTACATACGATACCAATAATTTAAATATCTCAACGCTCAAACGATGAGCTATCATTTTCACACGATCTAAAAGGAATTAATGCATTCAAATTGTAATATCAGTTCTACATCCTTTTCCCATTCATTAAAAATGTTGAAAAACGAAATTCTGTAAAACTTATACTCAGTTTATTTGTATAGATTAATACAAATTAATCTAATTACATTGTATTTAAAAACTGATCAGAATACAAGAAAATCGAAATATATTCGTCAATTCTGTAAATTGCAGATCATTGAAAACGATTTTTACTCGCTTCAATTGTAATCGAATCCTAGGAAATTTTGACGTTAAAATATTATAATTTCAAATTATAGATCCCGGTTTCGTTAAACTATAATCGAAATATATTCGTCAATTCTGTAAATTGCAGATCATTGAAAACAATTTTTACTCGCTTCAATTGTAATCGAATCCTAGGAAATTTTGACGTTAAAATATTATAATTTCAAATTATAGATCCCGGTTTCGTTGAACTATAATCGAAATATATTCGTCAATTCTGTAAATTGCAGATCATTTAAAACGATTTTTACTCGCTCCAATTGTAATCGAATCCTAGGAAATTTTGACGTTAAAATATTATAATTTCAAATTATAGATCCCGGTTTCGTTGAACTATAATCGAAATATATTCGTCAATTCTGTAAATTGCAGATCATTGAAAACAATTTTTACTCGCTTCAATTGTAATCGAATCCTAGGAAATTTTGACGTTAAAATATTATAATTTCAAATTATAGATCCCGGTTTCGTTAAACTATAATCGAAATATATTCGTCAATTCTGTAAATTGCAGATCATTGAAAACAACTTTTACTCGCTCCAATTGTAATCGAATCCTAGGAAATTTTGACGTTAAAATATTATAATCTCAAATTATAGATCCCGGTTTCTTTAAACTATAATCGAAATATATTCGTCAATTCTGTAAATTGTCATTGCAAGCTCGATTGCAATTAAATTTTGATTTATTCTCATTCGCACTTTGTGCGTTAAATAATTTATATAATTCGTCTGAATTAAACGTTAGATGAGTTCGGCTTAGGATAGGTTTAGACCGCTGGATGCATGGCCGGACTAGTGCGAAAGTTTGTCGTTATTAGTATAATCTCGGTGCTAGAATCAATGTTGCTATACTATTCCACGTTTAGCATTATTACTATAATCTCTACAATAACTGTACTCTCGGTACTGTTACCACTAGTCCAGTATTTCCGCCGCATCTATTGCCATGATTATCGAGTCTGCTATTCGAATAATCCACAAAATCAAACATCGCCCATCGACACCTTGTTATCGCACCGTTTGCGATCATAATTCGAAAGCAATCATCCGGCGATCCGTTCGCGAAACAGCTGAATAAATTCGCTGCGCTGGAAAAGCCGCGATAACAACACGTCCATATGTGGAATCTAGTTACCTGTTCATTCGGTTGCAGAACCATGAAGATAAGCTACGATACTGTTCATAAACTTTGCGAGGAATATCGAATATGATCGAGTGTATCGGCACAGAATACTTCAAAATTGTTTAATCTTTAATATTTTCTTCAAAAATTTAGAAAAATGAATTCTCACAGGTATATGCAAGTTTGCAAGCGATATCAAAACGATTCAATTATTATTTATGGAATATTTTCTTCGAAAGAACCTATAAAACTGATCAAATAAAAGCTGCATCATTTTTTATATTTGAGAGCAAGACTTTCGAATGGAATTCTGCTGAAGTAACTAAAAGGAATAAGAATTTGATACAGGGTGTCCCAGGTATTAATGTTCAAACTTTGTTAATGTATTCTATGGCACAAAGTAAGAAAAAAATGTTATGTAAACATAGGTCATATAGAGCTTTATTAAGAAGTTATAACAAAAATTCAGAATAGGAATAGTAATTGCATTAGAATAGTGAAGCATTGGCTTGAATAGATCAGCACATGCCGTGTGTATTTATGTAAGCTGTGTTTATTAATACATTTCGAAATGTATTAATTAACCGTTGTTGACATATATGTTGTTTATTGTTTTCGTGAATCTTGATATTCTGTGATATTCTACTATTTTTAGATATTTTATTCGTAAGTTTATTTATCTTAATGTGGTCGCATTATCTGCGAGGTCATTAGTTTACAATTAATTGATACATGAAGGCTTATATTGTAGATTATAATTAATACTTATATTGTTGTTTACTGTTCTTAGCTAAAAATTTCACTTGTAACTGCAAATTTTACACACACACACACACACACACACACACAATTGGAAGTTTATGCACTATTATTATTTTAAATTGAACTAATCGCGTGGCAAATACGAAACAAACTATGCATAAGCATTTCGCTTGTGCCTAAAGCAGATGACATTTTCCTTGGAAAAACTGACATTAATAATTAGTTTGTGATTTCAGTGTCAACAATTTTCCAGCTGTCGAAAGACTGTTCACAATAGATAACCGTAGAGAACATAAGAATGTCAGAGAAAAATGAAAGAAGATGAAAGATAGGTATTGAAAAATTAAGTAGCTATTTATTATTGAAAAAGTCGTGTGCAGTCAAGGAAAAGTGAAGATACTGAGTTCACAAATTTTGTTGAAAGTTTAAACCCTTTGCAGACGAAGATTTTCTAAAGTTCTAAGAATATTTTCCTCAGAAAACTAGATTACCCATCAGAGGCCCAAATAATAAGGAAATGAACAATCTATTTTCATGTTTTATAATGTACACGATTAAATTATATGCTTTTGAAATAAGATGTTCAGTTTAGATATCATGAATATATCGACATTTGTCCTTATAGGGTTAAAAATCTTTCTGACAAAAATTTAACTAGCTATTTGCTCAGCACCATTTACGTAAAGAATCAGCCTAAAATCCTAATTCTTTTACATTTCTTTAGGCTTCCAATATTGGAAAATCGATCGTCTGAAAACGTCGTCATTTTTCCAATTTCCGACCTTTTTCATTCGTTCTAGTACTTGCTATAGCCAAACTCGTACTAATTAAGAATCTTACATGGCTCTTTACTTCAATTTGATTGTGTTTCAAAGTAGTCAATGCCACCAATTTGTCATTTTTCGAACGGAAACACTTTTCAAACAGTGCTTGAAATACGAATAAACGAACCCTGTAATTCGACTGCAGCAAGTGTTACAGTTTGCTCACAAAAAAGATCTCAAAAACATTAGGAATACCCCTACGAAACCCATCAAATTTACTTATTCGATTTCGCGAACTAAGGGGAACGGGCTTGAATTGAGAATTTCAGATTCCGGATGTGACACCGCGCGCCACAGGATGACAATGAAAAAGTGGCAAACGATGGTAGGTTAGCGAATAGTTCGCTGGAAGTCAAGAAGCGAGCCATTCGGTTCGCATTCGTCTTTTTGTTTCCCTCGTCAAATCGTTCTATTGTGCTTGCGAACCGGTAGACGCGGCGAGAGAGCGGCGCGGTGTGGGCCTGGGATGGTGGAAGTACCAAGCCGAGGTTCGAGCCGAGCGTGCTATGTTCTCTCGTGTTCCTCGTGCTCCTCGTGCTGGTGGGACCTTGTTTCATGACCCACATAAAGCAAGGCCGTTAACACTACTCACGGCTCGCGAACGTATGGGTGCGGGCCCCTACGAGCTACTCGCCGCTCTATGGGACCCCACGTGCCCATTTCCCCTCTCCTCGATCGACAGGGGGCTCGACGTGCCCCTCCAGACACACGCTACCTGCATATACCTGCATGTACCTGCGCCGTACACCATCGTACGCACACGTGCACAACCGCCGGAGATGAAGATTCCTCTTGTCATTGTTAAGAGCCGAAGATCCATCAAAAAGCCGACTCCAAAAATATACGCGCAGTGGGCCAAAAAGGTGTATCGGCACACTTCGTCCTTCTGTTAGAATGTCGACTCTGCTATAAGTGGCATCGAGTTGCGAATTTAATTTAAAAAAAAAGCTGTTTTATTACCGTTTTACTGTATTATTTATTATTATTGTATTATTTATTATTACTGCATTATTTATTATTACTGTATTATTTATTATTACTGTATTATTTATTATTACTGTATTATTTATTATTACCGTATTATTTATTATTACTGTATTATCTATTATTACTGTATTATTTATTATTACCGTATTATTTATTATTACTGTATTATTTATTATTACCGTATTATTTATTATTACTGTATTATGTGCAAAAACTCTAAAAAAAATAAAACCTTTAACAAAATTCTGTAAAACTGATCAAATCTTTAATACTTAATCAGTCGTTTATTACCTACAAGATCTATATTTACGAGTTTCATTGATGATTCCTACGATTTTAAGCAAAGAGTCAGTTTAGCCCACTCAATTACAGAAAAATGAATGTTCAAATGTACTTTACAACAAATATTGACAAATCTTATTAATCTTTTATTTCCTACTTGTATCCAAAGAAAATAATAATAAACTTAATAATAAACTTTCCAAAATATAAATGTGTTAAAATATTTCCAATTTCAGAAATCGTAATACATTATTTCATAATTCTTAATTTACCATTTTCCACCGTCTTTTACACGTGATTTTGTCTATAATTCAAGCATCAATTCACGTGTGTCTTTTGTATAGCAAAAGAAAATAGCAAAATTATTGTTTAAATTGTTTAGATAATCGATTTTTATACACTTTTATTATAGCAATCCTTCCCTATCCTACGATCTAGTATGATCCTAAAATGTATTGAAAGATCTCTCATGACAAAGCTAACTAATTAAATAAATAAATAAAATAATCAAATGAATGTTTAATAACTAAATAATTAAATTTTCTTAATATGCACATTCTTCAATAATTTCCAACCGTGCATACATTACGAGCGCATAAAGATCAGCAGCCCGGTAACGATCCAACAATTGCGAACGAAAATAAGTGGAACAAAGTATCGAAGAGCCGAGGTTTCGCCCGAACCGCCGACAATTCGAAATTTATGGATCACGACGGTCAGTTCGAGGAACACTACACTAATTAATCGTCGCCGGAGGAAAGCCGAGGATCGCCGTTGAATTGTCCTGGAAGTAGAATTGTGATGGAAGACAGATAGAAAGCTGCGGAAGGGAGACGCTGTTTCACGTCGCGTTCAAACGTCCGAATCTCTCGAAAAGAAGAGAACCTGCCGTGTCTTCGGTATCGACGTGAATCGTGGAAACCGACGTCCACCCCCGAAGCGCATCAGACAATCGAGCCGTTTATTTTGAAAGTGGCATAAGTCACTTCTTTTTTTTTAAAATGAAAAGATACCGTTCGATTGTAATTAGCGTTACCATTACCTCGATTTTTTTGAAAAAGTGACTTACGCCAGTTTCAAAATAAACGGCTCAATCGATACTTTCTCACAGGTTGCTGCTGGGATTTCTTATCCGTTTCTCTGGAGCTGTCGGAAAAGAAGATGCGTTCTTTTTTTCGGGAGCCCGCGGGGGTGGCGTCGAAGAGGAAATTAGTATTACGTTGGTAAGCAAACGAAGCGTCGAGGAATACGTAAACCGAAAGTTAAGCGTCGAAGAGAGAGAGAGAGAGAGAGAGAGAGAAGAAAAGTCGCGGTCCTGATTCTTGTTCGTGCACTTATGTGGCACTTAGAGGATGTGTGCGCTGAATGTGCATCCGCGTACGGATGTGTGCGTACCTGGACAAGTTAGTAGGTCAGGCAGACGTGAGTCAAGCGGCCGGTGCGCGAGCGCGCGCACACACGCGCGCGCGGCCATACACGCCGGGCACATTATCATACCCGTGGAGAACTGTGACTCCAAACGAGGCTCCATCAGGTACCTTGATCTTGACTCGACGCAAGGTCCATTTCGCTGTCGTCGCGCATTCAATATGGCATTGCTCCTATTCGGTTTCGCATTGTTCGCATCGGTGCCACGAAACGGGAGCTTCGCGTAATAAGCCGTAAATGGGAAAAGTCGTCGGTGCCGCGGTGTGCTCTTTGATGCTGCGGCGGAAAGAGTATTGTGCACGAAAGTACACGCTTGATCAGCTATTACCTATCGGGGCTGATCTTCTTTAAGCATATCAAATCTCTCGCGAGGTTGATTGCTTCTGCGCAATATATATATATTAAAATTAATTAAAATAAATATATATTAAATAAATATATATATTAATATTAATTAAAATAAATAATAAAAATATAAATATAAATTATATATATATATATATATATATATATATATATATAATTTATATTTATATTTTATATATATATATATATATATAATATATATATATATATATATATATATATATATATATATATATATATAATCGTATACGATGCGAATTTACGAAAGGATCAAATTTGAATGAATTTTTATAAAAATAATCTTTGCACTGCGAAGCGAGGACAATATATACGATTGATTGTACGGAGACGTCGGTTATCACTGGACTGTGGATTTTTATGCGAACTATAAATTGTTCGTATGTATTGCAAGATACAGGAGCTACAGAAATATTTTTATCTTCTTCTCTTTTTTAACAATTTTAATGTTAGCACTTTTAAAGTTCTTTAAATGTCTTTTCTGTTTTGTATTCGATCTGCACGTTTTTGTTGTAAATGCGTAATATGGGTCTATATGGAGAATAAAGATTGTCTGTATTGTCTTCTTATAATTTTGATTAGTTGGAAATAACGTTTCGATATTCTTAAATTCTTTTAATCTTTCTACTGTTTTGAGATGTCTACGCGAATTCTACTTAGAAGTAGACTTCGACTGGTTTTTGTAATATAATAAATACGTAAAATCCGCAGTATAGTTGTCAGACTTGGTTTCAGTTTGAACTCAGAACTAGGTCTTACTTAATACTGTAACTTGCAAGCTTATAATTTTTCCAAAAATTATATCTATAATTTTTTCTAAAATTATTTAAATTTAAAAAAATTGTATCTATAATTTTAATTCGTACATCCGTACCAATAGGCTGTCATATTTTGTTCAACGATTATCATATTTATATATTCGAAGGCAGATGTAATTTATTTCCAAGATTGATCCGATGTAAATCGTACAAAGAGTATTTACATCCCGAATCTTACATCCGCAGTTACATTTTCAGTTAGAAGAATATCTATTATTTTTTATTACAACAGAATTTTTAATAAGTTTTATAATTCAATAAATTTTTGAATTTCGGTAATAATTTTTTAATTGTGGACCAAAAATGTCAATTTTGACAATGCAATTTAATGGTATCTTACGGTATTACTGTTTAAATAAATGTTTAAATAGGTGTTAAGTATGTTACTTAAAAAAGATCTTACTTAAGTAAGACACATTGATTGAAGTCAACCACAGCAAAAGTTCTTGTTTCTATTTTAATTTTATTAAAGATTTTCTAGCTCGATTTCGATCTATTTTTAATTTAATAATCAATTATTAAATTTATTATTTAATTTAATTTAATAAATCGTTATAACAGTTGCCCTCTTAATAGATTTTAACTAGAATTTTAGAATTTGACGTAAAATGTGCATCTTATATCTGAAAAATTCATTGATTTTATATTAAGAATTCTTTTCTTACTGTCTCAGCTTCACTTTCATTTTTGCATATTGCTAATTTTTCATCTCGAAAAATTAATATGATCTTTTTTACTGTTTTAATTGCTTCCTCTTTTTCAGAACGACTGTTTAATAAATTGTTTTCCTTAGCAGTGACAGTTTCAATGTATTAAATTCGTGGCACCTGTGTAAATAAACTTTTGATTTTTGAGTATTCTGTGAAAACAATTTTTTATTCACGAATTAGAGAATCAAAATGACGTAGCTCGTTCGCGAATTATTTGTCATTTCGAAGAGATATGCTTCCCATGGAAAGAACTACCGTTTTAGTGAACTGTTTATCTTCAAATTGATAAGTTCTCAAATTTTTGATATTCGATCAACATTAATGTTTATTGGTGAATTAGTATTTTGAAATTGTGTAGCATATGTATGCATATTACCGCTTATTTTCCGAAGATACATTTTTCCTAACAAAAACAGTACCATTTTACTGGATTGCTTATCATTAAATCGATAACTTCTTTTGTGTTTTAATATCCAATAAAAATGAACTTTATTTTTGAATAAGTATCTCGGAATTGTGTAATTTAGCATTTCAGTTTTGCTAATTTTTTTCACCGAAATTCATTAATTTTTAGTTTTTAGAAAAAGTTACGAAGACGCGTTTAAATTGGTGAATTAGTGTTCCGAAATGATGTAGTTTGTTTATATGTCGCTGTGCGTGTGTCTCGTTTATCCTGCAAGATTTCATATTGGTTTAAAGAGGAACTGTTGCCGCCATCTGGCGGGAACGTTCTGTACGAACGTGACTCCTGAAGGAACACCGGAAGCTGTATGCGCGGCACATTTGCATACATTGCTATGCAATGTAATCGATGATACTGTTCTTACGTCCAGCTTTTTGCGTGCCTGTAGATGATATCTGGAAGGCCAAAATTTGAATAAACGATCCGCAGCGCCGTGGAACGTGGATAACTCCACGTGTAACGAATCGCATTTGACGCAGAGAATGTTGACGATGAAAATTTATGAACGCCTTTTTTGGACAATATGATCACAACATGGGACGCAGAAGAAACAGCTCGAGTTGCGAATCGCGTTGTTGCGAATTTGTAATTGCTTTATTTAATGAAGAAATAAAAGCTTGCAAACAAATGTACTCGTACACGAGCTGTTCTCGACCTGGAATCTATATTAACTGCAAAGTATTATCATTATCATATTAATAATAATAATATAATAATAATTAATAATTAATATTAATAATAATATGATATATAATATGATAATATTATGATATATATATATTATTATTATATTAATAATAATAACTGCATATTAATAATATTAACTGCAAAATATTAATCATATTAAAATATCATATTAATAATAATAATATAATAATAATTAATAATAAATAATAATATTATATTATTATATTATTATTATTAATATGATAATAATAATATTTTGCAGTTAATATATAATTATTAATATAATAATAATTAGTAATGATAATAATATATATCATAATATTATCATATTATCATATTTGTATAATTTTTATTCTGACTTAAATTTTGTTTGCTTGCTTTTTCATTGCTGTAGAAAATTATGAGAATTCAATTTATTCTGGCGTATATGAAAGAATATTAATAGTTTTATATAAATTATCTTAAAATTGTATGCGAGGTGCTATATTAACCGCGTGTGTGAGTACATCTTTTTTAGATGAATAATATTCACAAACGGCAAAAATTATTTAGGCTACGACAGATGCGATATTGTAAACTTAGAAAATCTTTTGAACTAGAGTCCATTTTTGTGTACGAAACAGAAATATCCTTATTGAGACATCCCTTTTACAAGACCGTGTTAATGAAACATCTAATCCTTTATCTCTAATAACTAAATTAATAAGTTAATGATAATAAGTAAATTAATAAATTTATTAATAAGTTAATGAATAATCTGTACAGTTAAAAAACAGATGCTGCCCGAAATGCAACGATCTCAAAATGCGTTTCGAAGGTGCAGATAATGAAGATATAGCCCGCAGATATTTGTGATACAATTTATTAGAAAATTCTCTAAATTCAAATATATTACAGATGTGTTTTCAGAAACAGTTCACCCAAAATCTCTCGAAATATTTATGTTCACGCAAGCTGAACGCCACTCGATCGACAAAACAAGATGGCGTTTCTCGGCCCTTCGTAAAAGGCGCGCGCGGGGTTGATGGCCGAGGAGAAGTTCCTATTCTATCGATTGACCCGGATCCGCGCGAGAAGATACACACACCTTCCAGAGTTGCAATTCGGGTTTGCTGCTGGTTTTGCACGCGATCTGTAATTACCGAGCAACCTATAGCGGTACAAGTCTCGGTACAGTTGCGATTCTCGTGCGTGGTTCAAGAAGACTTCGGCTGCGAAGGACGAACGTTTCGCAAATATAATCGACTCTTAAGACTGTCTCGTATACATCGTTCTACAGCCGTGCTGCTGTCCTCGTGCCGTTTCTGTTCGCAGAATCGGATCTAGACGCAGGAGGAGGTCCACAAAAATATTGCGCACGCTTAGACATTTTCTCTCGTAATGTTCCCTTCGCATACTTGTCGGAGGAACTGAATGAAAGGAATCGTTGGAAAAAAAAACGATAACAGACGATCATAAATTATTGCAGGATAAGATATACAGAGTCGACATAGTATTATTAATTCTCCACGCACGCAATATTTTCTGATGCCGATAAACAACGCATCGCCGCGGTTTCGAAATATTCTGCTGTGACTTGCTCGTTAACGTGTTCGTTGATTTTTTAGCGGTTCCCCGAAATTGTTCACGATGCCTTCGAAATCGCTTGAAACATGTCTATGGCACGTTCCTGCTCCATCGTTTCAGCAGAATTTTCGGGACACCCGGTGAAAAGTATTCCTTGTACGAACGAAGCGAAATTATATTTTTACATTCGAATCCTCAACGCCGAATACCGGCGACGAAACTTCCATTCGTATTCTAAACGCTCGCTCAACGTGGTCGCAAGATCGTTGTCCGCGAATTTGTGCGAATCTTTCCACGATATATACGCGATATTCCGTCATTTTGTTCTTTATTCCGACAGTTTCGTAAAAGACGCGGAGAACAACATTCGGTTCTCTTCCCTCGGAAAATTCGCTCTCAGACCAATCGTGTAATCGTATCACATTTCCAGCCAACGAGTAGCTTCAGTCGTAATTATCGGGACTCATGACGACCATAAATCCGAATGAAACATTTTTCTCTCTCAACGAAAATTCGCGAATTCGCGTTCGCAGCGGATTAGTCAATCGGTACACAGAATATCCTAGGTACGTTTGTGGGGTTGCAAAGTGTTTCGCCGAAACGTAGTATGTTCTCTATGACGTTCTACGGTTGATCTGCTTTCATCTGATGGTAGTAACGCCTCGAAGTAGCAGTGCTTGCCGATTCTAGTTACTGATCCGGACATCAACTATTTAATAACCGCAAAACTCTCGGCACGAATATTACGTTTTGAACGAATGACGACGACACGACCTCATTTCAATTACATACAAACTGTATCAACAGGTCGAATAAACGAAATTCCGAAATTATTGATATATAAATAGGTTAAAATTAAGAACATTTCAAGGCGTTAGCACCAGAGAACGAAGTTAAATCGCAGGCGATTCTAGGTGACCTAAATTCGAAGTGACATATTGCCCTTACGGTTCGTTAATACAGGGTGTATCCTGCACAATCCTCGGCATTTCCATCGCAAGACACGTGTCCGCCATATTGGACTATTTTGTTTTGTATCTACCGTGCCGCGAGGAATACTTCGCTTCGCTCTGCACGCGCCGATCATCGAACCGTCTGCAACGAAAATGTGCGAATAGAAAGAGAAGCGACGATTTTGTTGTTCCTCGAGCTTGCTGCCGATCGAGCGCAACGGCCACCAAACAGCGTCCCACGAAGTGAAATTTTCTAACAATGCACGAACGAATCTACGAATACGCTTGATCAGTCCATATCCAGTCCGGTTCCGCCGTTTCAAAGATCAGAAAAGGACATACCGTGTCGGAACTCTCTCGGGGAATATGTTCGCGTCCCCTGGGAACGTTCAGACGACAACGCCGTGCTGGGCAAGCAGTTGCTTCCTCTGGTGAAGACTGGGCGACTCGACGTCGATGTCCACGGTCTTCGCGCCGTCGAAAGACTTGGAGGTCTTCAGGTTGTTCAGCGCCTTCAGGCAGCTGTTCGTGGTAATCTCGAGCGATTTGGAGCTCTTCAAGGACGCGTTCGCCAGCTTCTTGATGGTCTCCGAGATGGGGCACTTGATGAAGTCAGCCCTTTCTCTCTCTTTGTCCTTGATCCTCTCGTCGACCGCGACAGGCTCCTTCGGCTCGGTCTCCTCTTTCACTTTCTTCTCCTCCTTCGACTCTTTGGGATCCCCGTGTTTCGTCTGACACTCCTGAACGGCGGGCTTCGACCTCCTACACACGTCCGATGACTCAGGCTGGCCTTGACACGGATCGCCGCGACCATTGTTCGCATCGTCCTCCTCCTTGCGGTCGTCCTGGCCCAGCAGGGACTTCGGCGGCGCCTCGACGTAGCCGCTCTCGTCGCTGTCGACTTCCTCGTCGAGCGAGTCCAAGGTCAGAAACGGGGACTCGTCGTTCTGCAGCAGCTCGTGGTTCATACGGCCCGGGTACGTCTCCATCACCCGTCTCTCCCTCTCCTGCGGGTCCTCGATCCTACGGAGGATCTCGCCCCTGGGCCTGTAGTCGACCACGTCGTCGAAATCCTCGGCGTCTTCGAAGTCGAACACGTGGGAGCTCGGATCCTCCATCTCCTCGTCCTCCTCCTCCATCGACTCGTCCTCCTCGCTCCTCGCCGAAAACCTCTTCCGGCTCGTCTGCCCGCTCCGCAGGTGAAAACGCGGGCTTCCCGCGCAGGTCATGAAGTTTGGGGAACCGTCCGAGTTCCTGCGAGGTCCTGCACCTATTCTGACGACGTCGTCCGAGAACATCACCCGTCTCTCCGACCTTTGCTCCGGCTCACCTGTGGATCGGTAAACGTTACGTTAGGATCGGCTCGTGTTGGGCGTAGGACAGGGGTGTCAAACTCGCGGCCCGAGATGAACATTTTTGCGGCCCAGTCAATATATCCGACGCGAGGTAAAAATAAAATAGAAATAGCCTCGGCCAATAAAATTTCTCCCGAAATAGGAAAGATAGTATCGGAGAAGAGATGTCAAGTATCAGGACGTAAACAATAATTTAATTTTATATATGTTTATTATAATGTACTAGTTAAAATAAAAATATTTGTTTCTATGAACATTGATTTTTTTTGCGGCCCACCTAAAGTTAAGCATTGTTTATTTGGCCCAAGTTAGCTTCTAAGTTTTACACCCCTGCAGCAATTCACCAACCCCCCAATTTTCCTTCAGTTTGTAAATAAAAATGGTCAATTTGGGAAGAGGGGATGCGATTATTAAAGTGGTAAGTATTAAAGTATTAAAGTAGTCATTTGTGTATCGTGTATTTGAAGTAATGTAAGTTTGAAATGCTGAAGAGCTTGAGAAAGTAAACAAACAATGTTTAAGATACCGATTATTAGAGATTCTTTCAGCTTGTAAACAAAAATGTAATAATAAATATAATAATAATGATTATATTATATATATTATATATAATAATATAATAATATAATATATAATAATATATCTATCTTTAAAATTGTTCGTCGAAGAGACTTCGCTAAGTATTGTCTTACGGCTGTTTGTTAATTTATCAAAAATTCACACTGAAATATTCATTTTATATATTTTTACTAAAATAATAAAGATAAATATTGGTAAAATATTTGTTATATTATAAGTTCGTCGATTATTGACAATTTGATATCAAATCAAGAATTGTTTGCTGAAGAAAGATAGACAAGAAAATATCACGATTTAACACTTTATCCATCGGAAGTCTATTAACAAGATTTTCAATTATTGTGCTCTACCAAGAGAAATCTTATACTGTCAAACGAAATTGACGGTTTAAGTCGCGAGGGCGACTTGCTGGTACACGACTGAAATTGCCATTTCCATCGAGCAATTTATTAAAAAGTCTTTGATTAGAAATTTTACACTTCCAAAAATGATAAAATTATCGCCGGTGGATAAATTGCTGTTGGATGTTGAGACATACAAAACTAGAAAACCGATAAGATTTGTGCAATACAATCTTTTCCTGAATATCAGCCATAACTTTGTATTTAATAAATATTCTAACATAAAAAAAATCATAAGAAACTCTCGAAGAAATAAACATTTTTTAGTACAATAAAACTTCTTCAAAAAAGTGTTACGGTTTGTGTGCGCAAAAATCCCCAAAGAACGGTCTTTCGACCGAGCCCAAGATACATCACGATTATCAAGTTATGCACTCCATTCTTGCATAACATTGCTGGATGCGAATAATTACAAACGGGCTCGTTTCAATCGGAGTGTGATTAGTGCATCGTTCTACAACTAATGCTGCATCGCGTAGAGTGCAAACAAATACTTTGAGAAGATTATTCGTATATTGCTCATCGACTTCCAACTTCGCCGCAAACCGGAACGAACTATCCATACAATTATTTCTCTTATACGGGGTGTCCCGCAAACGTTAGGATCAAATTAAACGGGTAATTCCCGAGGTCATTCGAAGACGCTGAGGAGAAAGCGTGTTCAAACGACCTCGGCAGGAATCACCAATTTCATTTGATTCGGACAATTCAGGACACTCTGTAGAAACAAATGCGTCGTTTACAGATCGGTGTTAAAATTCTAAGCGATTGACCTGCAGCGTGATTGTCTTCCGGTCCTGGAGCTCTTTCCTCGCTGGTCGCGGTGCTGGCGGTTTCGCATCCGCTGGAAATGCTTCCATTTTCGTCGGACGACTCGCGATTCAGAGCGTCCAACAATCGGGCAAGCCTCCAGCTGTCTTGGTCGTGCCAGCTTCGAGCAACGGTCTCCAGGGTCCTCAGCTCCTCTAGGATCCTCTGCTGCTCGATTTCCTCCGCGACGATGTCCTCCTCGATCGCCGATAATTTCGGCGCGCTTTTCGATCTCTCGAGGGGCGGCCGGTAATTCTGTCCGCCGGTGCTTAGAAGTAACTTCCGCCGTGGTAACGATGGGTTCTCGTACAGAGCGTTTGCTAGTGACAATCTGTGGGGAACGACAATGTCACGTTTTATTGAATTATACAATAACCGATTCTATGGTTCTATTAGATAGGACGGCAACAATGGACCCACTTTATTAACGAGAAATACAGTCAATTCTCCGTAATTGACGCTCAGATTATACTGAAAAATGGACAAATTGGAAAGAGGAGATACGATTATTCGAGCCTTGCGGCTCGTTTTTTTGTAGTTGTTGACAATCGATAACTATGAAATCGAGCCGCAAGATTCCATCGTCCATTTTTGTGTACAATCTGAGCATCAATTAGGGAAAATTCGCTGTATTATCCGGGTTTAAATCGAAATTGAAACTGCACAAATTCATGGACGGACCTATCATTTCTGGAAAATCTTTTTCGGTGGTTAAGGAACAGGTTCGTTAATTCGTGAACTCTTCGGAGTTCGTAGAAAGCTGATTAACACGTTCCGTGCCGAGCTTTTTTTACTCGAATCTTCACACTTTGATATTTTACTAAAACTTGATGTATTACGTGCAATTATTAATTCTCGTACACATAACAACGTAACAAAAACTTATCAACGCCCATTCTTGCGGTGGAAATTGATTCTTCGGTTCTAAATTTCTTGTAAACAATTTGTTCAGTTCACTAAGTAAACATGCAAGCGTGTACCATCGATGGTACACATGGCACGGAACGTGTTAACCCTGAAATGGCATCCTGTTTCCTTAGATTACGAAGTGTTACGCTGGGATCTTTCTGAAAGTACGACTTCTTTTCTAATGTACTTTTAAGTACCGGTTAAGACTGCGGAATCTGTACATCCAGAAGAAATGAAAGAAACCGCGTATTTGCAAATATTATATATTGCGATGCATCAGCGGAAAATGCTATACAGAACATTTCCTTAGGGCCATGAAGAACCCCAAGCTATCATTCGAGGCTCGGTATATATTATCACGTTTGAGGAAAATTATAGAAATTGATTCCACGAGAAAGCATGATCGATACTGTGATCGAAAACAATACGAAAGTATCAGTTTTCAGTTTATTAGGAGTCGTTAATTATTTGACAAGCTATAGAAATACTTACACAAAGTATTACGAATTATAGCAAACTGTATTTTAATGAATTAATGATGTAGGGAACACTGTCTGTATTGCTTATTATCTGATATTAGTTTATTGAGAAATTTTTATGACGTGTTATTAAGAAAATATGATTGGTGATCAAGAAAAATATAGTCATCTTCAGACTGCGGATTTTATGCATTTGCGAGAAAAATGTATAGCTGTAATTTAAAGTTATAGAGAATTTAGAAGAATTGAGGATACATCCGTACAATAAATTCTTCCCAATTTTCCTACATCCTGGAAATGAAAATAAACAATTCGGGAAGAGCAGATGGGGATTGTTCGAGCCTTGCACCTCGTTTTTATAATTGTTAACAATCCTATCTCCTCTTCCCAAATAGTTCATTTTTGTTTACAAGCTGAAGGAAAATTAGGAATAATTTACTGTATATTGATACGTTACACTTTCGACCGAATGAAAGTGTTGCAAATAAGACATTTTTCCCAAATGGTTACTGTTTCTTGCAACAGTTGCGGAAAATTTGTATTTTCATATAATATGGATCTATAATGTAAATGTATAAGATAAATTGAACAGCAAGAAAAAGATTTAAAATATTCGATCGCTAATGAATTTTCTTTCCGTGCTCATGGTTTATATAATCGGTTTTGCACTTTCTATTGTAAAATTGTTAGAATCGTGAATACTCTTTCATAGAAAATAATTCAATAAGTTTCTCAATTCAAACGTACAGCCAGTGTATAAGTAATTTTCACATCTATTGTATATCGTAATCAAAATTGCCAAAAGGTCTAAGTAAATTCAGTGTTATCATTTTTCAGCAGCAACACGTGTCAATCGGTTTTAATGATCGCTAATTTTAATATTAACAACGTACCGGTCCTTAAAATTACACGCACGCAATACCAGTTGCGGAAGAAAACATATTCAATTAAACCCTAACGAGACACATTGATATACTATAAAAGAGCTTTCAAATTCTCGTGTCGACTCGATTTGTAAAGTACGTGATTTACAACGTGCACAAAGTTCATCGTGTCACGACGACTCCGTTCTGCATAAAGTGTCACGCTTCTTTCGTCATCGTCAAGTCTCTTCCTACCTAATGAGACATCTCGAGGAGCAAAATGGTGGTGAAGATCGAAGTGCAGCAGAACTTGAAACACTTCGCGTCAGAGTCGGCATCGAGTTAAATGATGTTCGGGGTCGTAGAGAAAGTTCGTTTGTTTTCTATTTATCTTTGACAACTATTCGACTCGGCTATTCAGGACGAGTGCGTATAATAGAGAAACGCAGCTCGGGGCTCTGACGGTGCACGTACACAGAAAAATATATTGTCGCCTGCGACTGACTCCGAGTTTTCCTCGGAACATTAAATCAAACGTGCATCGCTCGACGATCAACACGACCCGAATCGCGACACGATCCTGTACGCTGTGATCTATGGGCATGACCCAAATTGTCCGTTCGAGCAGAGGTCTCGCGATAGCTCGTGTTTACCACCAGCGAATAGAAAAACAATCGCTTTTTTCTCCTCGTCGTCGAATTAATGGACTATACCGTACACGTTTCCCTCGGATCTAAACCGTGTTTAGAAGATTCACTTTATACTGTTCTGCGAGAGAGAGGTACTGGTGTCGAATTTATTACCGGTCAATTGATGATTAATGATCGCTCGAGCACATATGGTTCTAGGAAGAGTTAAACAGATGTAGAATGCCCCAAAATAGATTTTATTAGCGTCGAATGTGAGAGAAGAGCATATTACATTTCGTATTGAGCTGTGGTTTTTTTGCGAGGTACATCTCGTTTTTATTTCCTTTTGATTTTCGTATTATTGCTAATAGAAGGTAATTATTATATGAAAATTGTAATACGCTTTCTCTACCATATTTATCTTGTTTTCTGTTCCTTAATATTAACGGTAATTACACTTTTATACTGCATCTTTAATTAAATATCTATATAAAAGTAATGGTAATAATAATAATACTATATATACTACTATCACTATATAATAGTAATAATAATAATAATCTATATGAAGTAATCCTTCAGAACTTTTACTTACAGCAGAGTTCAAGTTATTGTGCACGAAGTTAATTTAAAACAGAGAGATAGTGCTGTACGAATGGGAACTTTTATAAATTTGTTTATTAAGGTTACCAGTTTCGTTTGACTCCAGATTTTAAGGGATTTCAATTATTTACTGTACAATCAATGTACATTGAGTCACATGCTTAATTTAGTTCTAATATTCTTTCTGAAGCTATTATTGGTCACGCGGTCAAGACGTCCACAAGTTTAAAAATGTACATTTGTTGCTAAAAAGTTAATAGAAAGTGACTCGCGCCGTGGTTTCCGATCCCGGTGATTCAGAAAAGAGACAACGTCGACTTTCAGGTTCTTTTTTTTGCCACATGTGATTGGTGTATACAGAGGGAAGAGAGAGAGAGAGAAAGAGAGAGAGAGAGAGAAAGAGAGGGAAAGAGAGAGAGAGATAGAGAGATAGAGAGATAGAGAGATAGATAGATAGAGAGAGAGAGAGAGAGAGAGAGAGAGAGAGAGAGATAAAGAGAGATAGAAAGAGATAGAGAGAGATGGAGAGATAGAGAGATAGATAGATAGATAGATAGATAGATAGATAGATAGATAGAGAGAGAGAGAGAGAGAGAGAGAGAGAGAGAGAGAGAGAGAGAGAGAGAGATAAAGAGAGATAGAGAGAGATAGAGAGAGATAGAGAGAGATAGAGAGAGATAGAGAGAGATAGAGAGATAGAGAGAGATAGAGAGAGATAGAGAGAGATAGAGAGAGAGAGAGAGAGAGAGGGAGGGAGAGAGAGAGAGAGTAGAGACAGCCGGCGGCAGTGTCGTGCAAAGGGTTAAAAGAGCAAATAACCAATGACAATTTCCCGGAATGGATTCATGATCGATATCCTTACCTAGCATTTTGCCTGGAGACCTTGTCCCGTCGGAATTCCAGGAGCGCCTGCTGTAGCCTGGCGTTTAAGGTCGAGGCCAGCCTCCTGGCGGTGGACTCCTTGCTGCAGAGGGCGGCGTGGCACCTGAGCTCGGGCCTCAGCCTGCGTCCCTCGTGTCTGTAGACCCAGACAAAGAGGCGCGGGTGGGAAGCAGGTGCTGTACAATAGGTGACTCTGTGCGCCCAGTACTCCGTCAGACCGTGATCCTTCGTTGTCGCGGTCAAACCACCGTTCGTGACCGTCAGCCTCATCGACACGTCCGGCCTGTTGCTGGTAACGTAATTGCGCCATAAGGTCGACACCGGTTTCTCCACGCAGCCCTCCCCTGTAATTTCAATCAGACGTTCGTTCGTGTAAAACTAGCGGAACGAGCATTGTCTCGATTGCGTCTACGTTACAGCTACGCACGTAGCTCGCCGCGAATATCGTTCTTAGTCTCCTCGCGAGCAGCCGTTCCGACCAGCCATTAATTAGCGCAACCATTTCCGGAATCAGGGTAAAAATAATTGAAAAAACTATTGGAAACAGTCTATGAGATACTCTTGTTTCTATGGAATAATATTTCAAGATTTATTTGCCGTCACATATATAGATAAGCACATGTACTGGAAATAATTATTTGAAACAGAGTATTTCGTGTGTCGAAATCTCTGTTAATTATTTGGAATTTTCTTATTCTTACGATTAATATTTGAGCCGTTTATTTTGAAAGCGGCATAAGTCACTTTGTTTTTAAGTCGATATATTGAAGGGTTTGCGTTTTAACGCGTTTAAAAATATGGATGATAACTTTCGAGAAGATTTACTTGTATTCGTTATCTCGGGATACTGATATATTTTTCTCGGTATAAATAATTTCGTATAAACATTGAAAAATCACCACTTTTCATTACGGCAAAGTGACTTATGCCACTTTCAAAATAAACGGCTCTATTAGCGCATCCATTTCCGGAATCAGGGTAAAAATAATTGAAAAAGTATTGGAAACAGTACATGAAATACTCTTGTTTCTATGGAATAATATTTCAAGATTTATTTGCCGTCACATATAGATAAGTACATGTACTGGAAATAATTATTTGAAACAGAGTATTTCGTGTGTCGAAATCTCTGTTAATTATTTGGAATTTTCTTATTCTTGCGATTAATATTTATGAGAGAAAGTAAACACACATGAAATGTACAAACACGCATTGTTTAGAAATATAAGCTTTTCTTTATATTTCTCTTGAGTTATTGATCTAATTGGAACATTTAACATCTGTTTGCATTTAATTGGTTTATTGCTTTTAATTTGCTTTACATTGCTACGCATCTCAAATAATACATATCCAAAATATAAACACGAATGTCGACACATGTTCGCAGTTGCTTGCTCGGCAAGATTCCATGGAGATAATATTCGAATGTTTGATATCACGTATAATAAAGAAATTATTAATTTCAAATATTTCAGGTTCATACTGTAAAATATATATTTTAAATATTCATTGCACATGCATTTGTAAAATCAATTAAGTGTTTCACTTAGTATTTCATTTCATACAGAAATAAATTGTTACTTCAAATGAAACATATGTGACACAGTTAAGAGTAATATTATACCATAGTTTAAGTAATATTAGTTTAAGTAATATTACACAAGAGTAATATTATTTGCAACTATTTGTATTTTTTGGTTGGAACATTTTCAATAGACAGTTCAAATCGTCGAAAGTAACGGCGATCAGCAGTGTTAATAATAATTGCTAACGAAGTTTTATCGTAGTAAAATATGTATGTATGCACTTGACGATCTTCGGTTTACGATAATCATTTTAAAACAATTTTATGGCACGTTGAAGTGCAATGTCGGATCAGGTGTTAGATCTTGGACATAAAAGTTGGCAATATTATTTTTGCTTGTGCATTGGTGCGACAAAAGCATTATTACAATTTATTTGCGGAATAAATTTCTTTTCAACCATAATGCTACGACAAGTGTTCTAAATGAACGAAGAAAAATGACAAATGTCTCTGTAAACTGATCCAAAATAACTGTCAGACTAATTTAAACATTTATCGCCCAAGGTCATTTGGAGATCATACTATTACAGTGGACGAATAGAGCAAAGAAGATAAGATCGTGTTTTCGATGAAACGCCTCGTGTGTGTGTGTGACATAACAGTTTTACATAAAACGCATATTGTGCGTAATCGACGATAAGCAGCCTACTTTATAATCCCTCGGTAACCATTATTCACCCCCCACTTTCTTCGATTTAATTTGTTATTCGGCGTCAAACCAACTCGATCAAAACGATTAGATTTCATTTCCAAGAGAAATGATAGCGATATTTTTAAACCATTAGTATTATTCTAATTAGGTGACGTATGTTTCTTCAGTGTATCATTTGTCAAAACTTGTTTTGCAAGTGTCGTGCCTCGACAACATTTGCCAATTCAAAGGTTCGTTAATTTAAATATTACGTCAGAATTCCATTAGTCTTGATCGAATTCACCTGGCTGCTTCTCACACAGAGTTAAAAGCGCCTACAATATAATTATTACGTAACACCGTGCCTTAACCGTATGAACACATTTTCTAGATCCGTCGGACACCTTTAACGACGAATTCACGAGCTCGTTAAATAAATTTAATAAATTACATCCGTTCAGTACACATTTATCGTGTCCGTTTGATCGGTTATAGCGGAACGATTGAAATAAATGTGATTGTTTGATTGAAAAATAATATCGCAACATTATTTTTATTATTACTATACGATAGCGACTATCGAGTGCTCGTAAAATTGTAAAATCCTCGAGACTGCGCGCAACGCAAAAATTCCATCGGAGTTCATTTCATGCCTTGCAGATTCTGGATCGTAAAGAGAGAATTCAAAGCTCTCATTAAAATCTTCCCATTTATTGTGCCGAGCGCGCCCCTGCGCCGCCGAACGAATACATAAAATCCGGAATCTAATCATAATTGTATGTACATATTCGTACGCCGTATTACGCGTACTCGATCATTCTAATTGGATTTCGCCGAGGGTAATGTCTTAATGTTGTAGACACTCTGTTACCTATTCCAAGGTAATAATCATGCTACTTTTATGCCTGGCTATTACTATTCAATGCCGCCATTGCACTATTATTTAGGATAACATCAGCAAGTAACAGTAATCGAGACAGAAGGTACCTACAACGTACACGAGTTTCGCCGCTCGTTTCCGCGTACAATTACACAGACACACGCGCTACAATTGCTCGGTGTATATAATAGCTATTACTTGTATTACAGAGAGGTGGACACTAAATGGTTCCCCGTCAGGGTTAACACCGGGACGTGAATTATACTCGCGTAAATTCGAACGACGCTCCGCGAATTCTTAATAGATCGTTGATCCTCGCGTTTACATCTAGCTCTCGCGTTCGCGTAAAACGTGGCTCGCGTCTTTTTCGCGACGGGCTATTAGATTCGAATCGCGAACGACAAGACCGAACTTTTCTGATCGACCAGAGATTGACATCAGCGCTGGTGAACAGTGGAAAAGAACGTCTCAGATATTATGGAGTACCATTTCGGTTTTTTGTTGCCAGCCCTAGCGAACAGACCTGGGCGAAAATATTTCAACTGATTGCAAAATGTACAAATATTATTTGTCTCAATTGTGCTACGTATGCTTCGTTTGTAGTAATATTTATACATGTATATTATATATAATAATAATATATAATAATATATAATAATATATATAATAATAATGTATAATAATATATAATAATATATATAATATATATAATAATATATATAGTATATATATATAGTAATTTATTTTTTTATTCGATGAAGAACGCTAGTTGAAATACTTACATCGATTTTACAAATGTGTAATATTCGTAATATACATGTTTTTTATGTAGAATAAAGAAAGGATTTGATATATGCAAAAAAAATGTAAGTATCCGTGAATCACCCTGTATATGAAATGAAACACGAATATTACTTCCATGAAATTTCACTAATTAATTAAGAGAGACACAAGAAGAAGCTTATTTTTTAAAACAATCGGCGTTCGTACGTTTTCTATAGGTTTATTTTCTCTCGTAAATATTAATCGTAAGAAATAAAATTTCGAATAATTAATAGAAGTTTCGACTAATGAAATACTATTGTAAGTAATTATTTCCAGTACATTTTAAGAAAAAAAGAAAATTATTTTAATTAATTAATCATTTTCTTTACCACAACATAAATAATTGTTTCCCATATGTGTACTTATCTGTATGATGGCCAATAAATCTTGAAATATTATTTCATACAAACAAGAGTATTTCATTCACTATTTCGAATATTTTCTCGAATATTTTTTACTCAGGTCTGCTCGCAGAGATCACTCGAATAAAGGGTTCTTCTATATAGTCTTTTAAAATAACTTCTGTACGGTTTTTTTTTAAAATAACGTCTATATAAGTGTCTTAAAATTGGACCAAACGACTTCGTTTTTTTTTGGAATAGCTAGAAGAGGCAATGAGTAAGAAAAGTTTTGCAAAGATTGATACGCAGACGTTTTCTTGCGAGTGTACATTTCTGTTTTATCTTGTGTACATAGGTATATACACAGTTTTAGTATTTTTTTGTATTTTATAACGTTACGAACGATGTTCAACATTGATTTAAAATTGCGAAGCTATAAAAGGGTAGCACAAGACAGCTGTTTGCAATAGTTACAACTCAAATGTGAAACGTTACCGGTTTCGATTGCATATTAATAATAATATTAATAAGTAGCATAAGTCACTTTACCGTAATGAAAAGTGGTGATTTTTTAATGTTTATACGAAATTATTTATACCGAGAAAAATATCAGTATCCTGAGACAACAAATACAAGTAAATCTTCTCGAAAGTTAGCATCCATATTTCTAAACGGTGTTAAAACGCAAACTCTTAAATGTATCGACTTAAAAACAAAGTGACCTATGCCACTTTCAATATAAACGGCTCAATTGTAATAAGTGGATATAATTGAACATGGATAATTCTCCTTCATAACTTCTACTTATTTATCCGTCGTATAACGCGGAACTCATTGCGATTAATATTCAAGATCGACTTCTAAGATTGATCGAGCATCTTAAGAAAAATTGAAAAGTTCACAGCAATTACGGTGGAACAGTAGCAATGTTAGCGTATTAATTACGAGCTACCGGTTGCATTAATTGCGCGTGCACCTGGTTTTAACGTCATAATGCTTGGAGGCATGATTTATCCTATTTATGAAAATAAAAAGTGAACCAATTTTACGGAAAAAAATCCTGTCCGCGTAAACATGCGCAGTAATACTCTGAACTTGATCCTGCAGCGGAAACATATGATTACTTACGAAAGGCGCGAACGATAATAAAGACGCATTTGAATTTCAAATACACGTCGTTTGTGCCATTTTTAGTCTCCCCTTCAATAACGTATTATTTTCTGTTAATACAACATCGCACGCGATATTTTATATTCGTTCGCATATTTAATTGACAATTTCAACGTCGTTATTCAAGTTGAACAAGACTCCAAAATTATAGCCCGAGCATTTCTCACTTTCCCTATTCTATTTTCATAATAATGGCCAGAACAAGCGAAATATCAACCGTACTAATCATTTTTTCCTTGTTGCGCGTGTCCATCCGTGATTTACAATCCACCAGATTAGATGGTCGCTGGCAGACCTCATTTCCGGGAAAAAAACTCGATTAACCTATTCATACAGTTCTCGTAATCGCAGTGTCCCTCAGAAGTGGACGGCCAACAAATCTTTTGTAAACGCGAAAGAAATCGCAAGGTTCGCGGCACGCGAAGATTTTAACAGAAAAAGATATAGGTCGCGTCACTGAAACGCTAATTAATGTTTCAAAGCTCTCGCGGCAGAAGGGTCATTAAAATTTTACTCGATGCTCGATAATTTCCGAACATTCAAGGCGTACGAGGCTTTCACCCGGGACTTTCACCGAGTTGCAAGATTTCTGTCTGATTTTCCAAATTTCCCAACACACTGTTCGATAATAGTATGTTGCTTCACTCGGAGACTTCGTTAACGCAAAAGAAAAACTAAAAGAAACAAAACTAAAAGAACAATGCACATGTAAATTGACCGCATAGAATTACCTAATGAAATCAATAACCACTTTTATAGTAACTGAAAAAAATTCCTGTAGTCATTCTATTTAGAGAACATTTTATGGAATGTCATTAGCAGATTGCAGATTGTATACAATCACGACAAGAATGATTGGATCATATTAAAAAGAAAGTGAAGACATTTAAAGAATTTAAAGATACTATTGCATTATATTTAGCTCATTAAAATCATTAAGAAAAGAAGTAATCGTCTGTGTTAATTAATTTCTGCACCTTACAGTCAATGCTTATTTAATCATTATCCCCCACATACTCAGAAATAACTGCACGAAAGTTACTGTATAAGTAGGACAATTGTTTACCAAATTACGTTGCATACTTTGGATCAATAAATTACGTTCCTTCCATAGCGCCGCAGTTTAAAGGAATACACATTATAAACACTTTCTATTTTACCTACTTTTTACGGTGTTTAAGCACAGAAAGTGGTTGAATTTTCATCTCGAGAAACGCGTAAGGGTTGAAAGTCACGATATTCACGTTCGAAGAATTTCTTCGAAGTAAATTCTTCCCAATTGGTGTTCAAGTTGTACACAAAACAGGGACAATTTGGGAAGAGGAGATACGATTATTCGGGTCTTGCGGCTCGTTTTTATGGTTATCGATTGTCTACAACTAGAAAAACGAGCCGCAAAGCTCGATCAATCGTATCTCCTCCTTAAATCCGAATATCTTTTTACATAAATAAAACTCTGTTAATTTAAATAACACGGTGAGATTACATAATAATGAAAACGTACGAAACTTCGAATCGATTCATGTCATCTGTCTTTTTCAAGGACACTGAACGATTTTTCGCCTACAATTACCATGAGTTATTGAACTTCGATACGACATAAAAGCGGTAAAGCGACCGATTTGAATATGAAACAAGTGCATTCAAACATATGGACGTATACTTCCCGAAACGTGTATTCAAAACGGCAGATCACACGATGTTGCATCATCTAAACTCCGAAGTTTCCCGATTACGATCAATTCTCCCTAATTGACGCTGAGATTGTGCATAAAAATGGAGAATTCGAGAAGAACTTCGCGGCTCGTTTTTATAGATGTTAACGATCGATAAGTATAGCGGCCTTCTGGCCGCTGCTTTTTCTTGCCTATAATCTAGATATTTATAAAAACTAGCCGCGAGGCTCGAAGAATCGTGTTTTAGCGCGACTTATTATTTTCTCAGATCTGCGTGCTTCGATTCCGACTCCAAACATATCCGAGAGAAATTACTCTATATGAGTTTCTTCCACGCCAGGGGTGTCAAACTCGCGGCCCGAGATGAACATTTTTGCGGCCCAGTCAATATATCCGACGCGAAGTAAAAATAAAATAGAAATAGTCTCGGCCAATAACATTTCTCCCGAAATAGGAAAGATAGTATCAGAGAAGAGACGTCAAGTATCAGGACGTAAACAATAATTTAACTTTATATATGTGTTTATTACAATGGACTAGTCAAAATAAAAATATTTCTTTCTATGAACATTGATCTTTTTTTTGCGGCCAACCTAAAGTTAAGCATTGTTTATTTGGCCCAAGTTAGCTTTTGAGTTTGACACCCCTGTTCTACGCTGTGTAATATAACAGTGTTGGATCGTCTCACCCTTGACATTTCTAGAAAATGTCCTTAACGTTTCAGAAGAAAACGATGTTGCATCATCTAACCTCCGAAGTTTCCCAATTACGATCAATTCTCCCTAATTGACGCTGTGATTGTGCATAAAAATGGACAATGCGAGAAGATCCTCGCGGCTCTTTTGTATAGATGTTAACAATCGATAACTATAAAAACGAGTCGCAAGGCTCAAATAATCGTATCTCCTCTACCCAAATTGTCCATTTTTTTGTGTGGTATCAAAGTGTCAATTGGAGGGAATTTACTGTATCTTGACATCTCCGTTCGCAAAGTAAATAAATAAACACGTTTCGTTCGTTTTCCACCGCGAACGAATATCGATTGTTAACATCTATAAGAACGAGCCGCAAGGCTCGAATAATCGTATCTCCTCTACCCAAATTGTCCATTTTTTTGTGTAGTATCAAAGTGTCAATTGGAGGGAATTTACTGTATCTTGACATCTCCGTTCGCAAAGTAAATAAATAAACACGTTTCGTTCGCTTTCCACCGCGAACGAATATCGATTGTTAACATCTATAAGAACGAGCCGCAAGGCTCGAATAATCGTATCTCCTCTACCCAAATTGTCCATTTTTTTGTGTAGTATCAAAGTGTCAATTGGAGGGAATTTACTGTATCTTGACATCTCCGTTCGCAAAGTAAATAAATAAACACGTTTCGTTCGCTCTCCACCGCGAACGTTCTCTCTCCCATCGGTTTTGAACTCTAACTAACTGTACCCGCGTTTCCTGTATCTCTTAATTGGTAACGCGATCTGAGGTACAACGGGCAACGGCGAATCAAACTGTATCGAAGGTCAGGATATGTTTGTCTCTCGATTCAGTTCCGTCGGTGTATTCTAGTCGCGTGTAGAAATCCCGCGGAATGTGTGCCTGGCCACACAACATATACGTATGTAGTCGCATCCAATGGTAACGGATATTCATTGCCGTTTCTTGCAAACTTCTCCGGCGGAGTCCGCCATCTTGAAGTATAAAATTGATTTCAATTTATTCGGTCTTCGAGCTTGCGTTTGATAACTCAAATATTTTATTTAATCAAATGTTAAATTATAAATATATAATTTAATTTTTAATAACACGGTCATAGGAGAACTTATTCTTTCACCAATAATGTTATAGGATAATTAATTTTTTAATAATGTAGAAATATTTATATTATGTTATAACTGGACTGCAAATTTCTATGTGAAATAAAAATTGTCTGCGTTAAGTGCAAGATACAGCAGCATTATTTTTTACACATTCATTTCTTTTATTAATAATTTTAATGAGCTGTTAGGAATTAATGCTCATAAGTGCATAAAATATGCAGTCTAATTATAACTATACCGTGGATCTTTATGTGAAGCAGAAATTATCTATATAATAAATATATCTATAATATAAATATATATTAATATTATATTATAAATATATATATATATATATATATATATATATATATATATATATATATATATATATTTATATGTAATATAAATTATCTATAATATAAATATATAACAGGTCAAAAAAGCAAAATAGAACTTCGTTTTATCCCTTAACAAACTTAATTAGTTGAAAACAGTATCGCAATATTTTAAAATTCTTCGAATGTCTATTTTGTGTTTCTCATATTTCTTTTTGTCACGAATGCATAAAATCCGCATAAACTGTTAATGTCTTTCTTGTTATCGAATACACGACAGTGAATAAGGTGAACAAAAATGCTAAAGGTAGAATAAGATAAAACAAGAGAAAAATAAATGTGTTTTAAAATAAAATAGATATTAGAGGAAGAATAAAATACGAGCCATTGGTAAAGAAAACAACCGCTTTCGACACCTTCGAAATTTTCGAATGCATTTCACACTTGAAAAACATTTTTTGAAGTATTCGTAGTTATACTTTTTATAATCACAATCATATATTTCTTGGTTGGTAAACAGCAGAACATGAAATACGACGAGATCAAATAAAACACAAATGCGATGCACAAGTTCAAGAAATGGCAATGAACATAAATCTTCCTGTTTATGTATTACTGTATTACGCATTAAAAGTGTTTGGTCATTTGCAATAATTGTGGACTAAAGAACAGGACAAAGAAAGACACTAACTGTTATGCTTCTTATAATTGCTCCACCATTTTTTCACACACGCGTTATCCTTTTCTCCGAATGGAATCAAATTGTTGGATTCTTTCTGAATATTCCAAACCTATTTCCAACATTTTTACAGAAATTTCAATTCTTCAAAGTTCAACTTCACTCTGAACAATTTAACGTAAAAATTAGAACGATTTATTCGATTTCGTCGATCTATTAATGCATTTATAGCTCCTGAAAATTTTTTAGACGATGGAAAAAATGCTCGTTTCACTAGAATTTAATCTATTGACATTTTATTTTTAGATTATCGAAACTTTTTGCACTGCGAAAAAAGGAGAAGACTTCATCTCATTTTCTTCTTTATCTGCAAAATCGCATATTTGTCCAAGCTTGTGCAGTCCATAGCAATGTATGTTGACAAATATTAACTATGCACGCGCACGTAGTGCTAATTATACACAGTGATTTTCATTAATATTCTGACACTCTTTAAAACGCAATAGCTTTCTTAAAACTAGAATAAACGATTTGAATTTTTTTTTTAAATGATAGAGGGATTAGTATACTGGGCAATGACAAACTACTTTGTACAATTTTGACGAAATAAAAGGCTCCCGTTTTTTCACGTTTTTATGAACGAAATATCTATTTTATATATCTATTTTAAATATCTATTTTATCTATAACGAAAATTGAAAAAATGCATTTTGTAGATCTCGGTAAGTTATATACATGCTGAAAATTTCATCGAAATCGGTTAACACAAAGTCAAGTTACAAGCGTTAAAAGGTAGTAAAAACTACAAATTTCTCACACTTATTGGTCGAAAATGTCAAAAAACGGGGCAAAAACCGCGATTTTTGCGATCTTCAATTGTTTACAGCTCATACGAAGGTCAACCGATTTCGGTGAAGTTTTTAACATGCATGCAACTTAGCGAGATCTATAAAACACATTTTAAAAATTTTCGTTATAGGCTCAAATAAAAAGGTTATTCTAAGTTATTTTATTATTTTGCTATTTTAAGCAGTAGCAAAATTTCAAAAAGCATTCTAATTATGCTCTAGTGAACTGACCGCTCTATCACCTCAACAAAAAATTCAAGTCGTTTAATCCAGTTCTAAAAAAGTTATTGCGTTTTGAAAATCATCCGAATATTAACGGGTGTCACTGTACATCGCAACGAAGCTGGACGAATAGTTGCTGCAAATACCGTCAAGATAGCAGGAGAAAAAAAATTCGCATGAATATTTTCACAGGATCTTTCAGCCGCTTTTTATCGAGCACCGCGAAACCGCGCATATACACAATAACAGCTACAGCGCCGCCGCGACAAATAATCATTTGCATAAATAAGCGAAGTCCTTTTCAGAAGTAAAAATATCGGCGTTTAAAATTCAGTCTGCTCGAAAACGCTATCTCAGATGAGACGCGACACGATTTATATGCAAAATTCTCACGGTCGTATTATGCAAGAATTTTCATTCAGCGGCTAACAAGTACGTCCCCCCGTGGACCATGGATAATTAATTGTGCGCCGAGTTATGAACTTTTGAACCCCGTTAGCCCCGGTGCACGACCGTTCTCTTTTTTATTTTTACGGTTCTTTCCTTTTTTTTTGTCGGCGAACCCTCGAATTCGGCCTACACAGGCCGAAGGACAATGGAACGGTACTCTTAAACAATTCGCAAGCGATCTAGCCGTAATCGAGATCTACCGCGGGGTGGATCACGAGCCACCTTACAATCGAGCAATTGAATGCAACAGATAAAAGTTAACCGTGCGAAGGATTGCAGACGTAGAACACGGACTATCATTAGTTACTTCGTTTCCAGGATCAGATTAGCCGGTGGGAGGAAGATTTAACGCGAATTTCTTGGCGATTTTCTTCCGCGCGTTTTTCCATCGCCGGCTCATTTCGTCGGCCGTCGCTGATAATATCTTGTTTGTTTACGCGCGATAGGGTAGAACGTTGTTTTCGAGCGGAAATTTTTCTCCTCGCATCAACAAGATGCGATCGTTCGAGATTCTACGACCCGTGCTCGCCTTGGAACAAGTTCTAACGTTCAAGGGAATCGTTCCGCGCGGAAACATGCGCCGCCATTGCGTTATAACTTGCTTCAAAAAATAGCAAAACAAAGGGGATCAGATTTGTTATTGTAATTAGTGGACGGCGGATTTTTCTGCGAGATCTTTCCGAGACGATTGTAGGCAGACCACGGATCTTCGTGCAAAATCAAAATGTTCGTAACGAATTGCGAGGAACGGAGATTAAATAAAAATGTATTTCTCTGCTTTTAGTCATTTTGATCAATCGAGGAGAACGTAAGCGCATGATTAAATTCTCCTAATTGTCCTTCGTTGTCAGATATTTTCATTTCAAAATAGATGTATAAAGTCTGCAGTCTAATTATAAGAAAACAGAAGTAAAATAAAAATACATTGTTTTCTTTTTAATAATTTTCATAGATTGAAAATAGTGTGACAATATTTTTAAATGCTTCTTATATATATATTTTCACAGTTTTATAATTTAAATGTTATTATATGTATGTATGTATTATATATATTATATTATATTTTAACTGTTATATATTAACTTTTATAAATGCATAAAATCCGCAGTCTAGTGATTAGTTTTGTGACGATGCTGTTAAAAAATTCGGATTTTATTGTTGGTTACCTTTTGAACATTATTAAGTAAATAACTTTTATTAACCGTGTTATATCTTGAACAATACACCAGTCAGGCACTTTAGGAAAATATTTATTTTCGTGCTTATGTATGTTAGTTGCAGTGTTATGTCCATACTAATAAATTATGATATCTTAAACATTTGCGGTCTTATGTCGAGCCAGATCCGACATTAACTTTTGCACTAATTTCTATATAGTTCGATCTAGTAACACGTACATAGTTATATGTATATAGTTACATATAATTCTAGCTAGTTATATATAGTTCTAAATAGTTACATATAGGTCTATTATATTTATACTAATATTTATACATACAGTGGCCCACAAAAGTGTTCGCGCACCTTTTAAAACGCAATAATTTTTTTGAAACTGGATTAAATGACTTGAACTTTTTCTTAGATGATAGAGGGATTAGTATACTAGACATTTTGTAATTAATAGCTACAACAGGTCCTACGAAAAACGAAAATGAAGTTGGCTTATTTTCTGTGCTAAAAGAAATGTCCACCCTACCACAGATAAATACTTATTAGGTCATATTTTATACATGCATTATTTGACATACATGGATCGAATTGTTAGAATAATTATGAATAATTATTATGAAATGAATAATTATTATGAAATGAATAATTATTATGAAATGAATAATTATTATGAAATGAATAATTATTATGAAATGAATAATTATTATGAAATGAATAATTATTATGAAATGAATAATTATTATGAAATGAATAATTATTATGAAATGAATAATTATTATGAAATGAATAATTATTATGAAATGAATAATTATTATGAAATGAATAATTATTATGAAATGAATAATTATTATGAAATGAATAATTATTATGAAATGAATAATTATTATGAAATGAATAATTATTATGAAATGAATAATTATTATGAATAATTATTCGAACTTTTGTTAATTAAGCATAAGTACACGTACAATCTATGGCCTTGGCTGCAGCACAAACGATAAAAGACCTGCGCATTTGTTCCTTAACATATAGTTAAAAATTTTAATTGACAGTCCAATACTTTTTACTTAAAACACGTGCGACCGTTCCAAGCAACTAATATCTACGCGCAGATTAATGCAAATGTAATCGTTTTCTTGTAGTAGAAAAATGGGAATTTCCCAGTCGTTAGGAGGATACATTAAAATGATATTGAAGATGCAAAATAGGAAAGAATTGCCAAATGCGTTGTGGTTACTTAAATCATGAATTAAATTGTTATTATTTATTATATGCAATAAATTTCAATAAAAAAATTGCAATTTAACCGTGTATTGTTTCGTACTCTTCAAATCGAATTAAATGAAATCAGATGGAACAGATGCAATTTTGATCGATTATACTAAATAAATTTATAAATGTCACAATTCTTGTATATTGACTAATTTTTATATTTTATATTATTTATGATATGCAATATTTATTTCAAGGTCCAATTTTTACAAAACGTCGGAATGATTCTTAAATGGTGCTGCCATAAATCTTTCACGTGCAATTTCAGATCCTGATCAAATTTTAAGAGGCCAAATATCTTTTAATATTATTTAACTGTCACACCACTTAAATAAATTCTACTTAAATCAAATACAATTTTAATAATCAATATAATATTAGAATAGCAATAGAAATAGCAAATAAAGGCCAGTTTAATCATGTAGTTTCTCGATCGAAAATATTAAAAAGAAAAATATGTAAATCCATGTCTGAAATCATTTTCTACTTCCGATCTATATATAAAATGTAAAAACGATTCTGCTGCGATCACGTTTATATTTATGATCAACTGTAGTATAATTAACTTCTGTTTACATATCGATTTCTGTAATACCTGCGATAAATAATAAATATTCCGAACACGTGGACAGGTCTAGATTTCGCTGAGATACGAACGAAAGAAACGCACTCGTCGCAGCAGAAATTCATCGGCGAAGCATCTGTCTGTTCCGTTGAGGAAAATTTATTTATGCGATACATTAATTATTTTCAGTAGTACGCGAACACGATTGCCTCCATCGTTTCGGCGTCGCGATAACGAATGATTTATTATTCGGATTAACGGCAGTGTCTCTAATTAACCGTATCGCGTATAATACGCGGATTGGAGTCCAGTAATGCCGAGCTCGTAATTATCAATTAGCCACAGCTCTCGCAAGATACGTACAGTTTGCGGGAGCGCTAAAAATTAGATCGAGATTAAACCAAGCTAATCGATTCGCAATATTTTTACTTCGGCTGAAAACACTCGAAAGGGGGATAATCCGCGATCATTTCGAGAAAGTGATTAGAAGCACAGACGTCGATGAGAGTGACGAGTTTTCGATCGTATTTATCGCCATTTACCTTGACATAACCATCATCGTTATCTTTTATGAAATGAATTATCGATTGATAAATCGATTGGGGACAATGTATGGACTTCTTCCTGGTGGTGCTGCAGAGTCTCGACCATTCAAGTGGTTATTGAATTTCGATCTTAACCTTCGCTCGTTGATTAATCGTCGAGTACTGTTGTTTTATTTATTTGGCTCGGAGTGCTTGCTCGCTTACGTGGCTTCAGTCTTCTCCGATCGACTGTGAAGACAATCGAAGACCGTGGTTAACACGTCCCGTGCCGAGCTTTTTTTACTCGAATCTTCACACTTTGATATTTTACTAAAACTTGATGTATTACGTGCAATTATTAATTCTCGTACACATAACAACGTAACAAAAACTTATCAACGCCCATTCTTGCGGTGGAAATTGATTCTTCGGTTCTAAATTTCTTGTAAACAATTTGTTCAGTTCACTAAGTAAACATGCAAGCGTGTACCATCGATGGTACACGTGGCACGGAACGTGTTAATAGTCTTTATACAATAAATTCTTTCTAATTGACTTTCAGGCTGTACGCAAAAATGGACAATTTGGGTAGAGGAGATACGATTATTCGAGCCTTGCGGCTCGTTCTTATAGATGTTAACAACCGATATTCATTCGCGGTGGAAAGCGAACGAAACGTGTTTATTTATTCACTTTGCGAACGGAGATGTCAAGATACAGTAAATTCCCTCCAATTGACACTTTGATACTACACAAAAAAATGGACAATTTGGGTAGAGGAGACACGATTATTTTAGCCTTGCGGCTCGTTTTTATAGTTATCGATTGTTAACATCTATAAAAACGAGCCGCAAGGCTCTTCTCAAATTGTCCATTTTTATTCACAATCTCAGCGTCAATTAGGGAGAATTTATCGTAATTGGGAAACTTCGGAGATTAGATGATGCAATGTTGTGTGATCTGCCGTTTTGAATACACGTTTCGGGAAGTATACGTCCATATGTTTGAATGCACTTGTTTCATATTCAAATCGGTCGCTTTTCCCCTTTTATGTCGTATCGATGTTCAATAACTCATGGTAGTTGTAGGCGAAAAATCGTTCAGTGTCCTTGAAAAAGACAGATGACATGAATCGATTCGAAGTTTTGTACGTTTTCATTATTATGTAATCTCATCGTGTTATTTAAATTAACAGAGTTTTATTTATGTAAAAAGGTATTCGGATTTAATTTACAGACAGACACGTTTTTTTGGTTGTCAACGGGAAAAGTTATTTTCGATGAGACGATGACTGTCCAAATACACATGTTTCACTTTACTTTAGAACTTTCTGGAACTTTTGGTAATTAAACAAAAATGCTTCTACACATGTAACATGTTATTATATATTTATTACTATTGTACAGGGTGTCCCAAAATTATGGACACCCTTCCGGAATATATAGGGTTCCTGAGGTCATTTGAAGCAACTATTTCCTTAGCGAAAATGCAATCCGTGGCTTCGTTTACGAGTTATTAACGAAAAACAGTGACCAATGAGAGGCGAGATTAATTGGCGCGAGACGGAACGAGCCAATGCGCGCAACTGGGCTTCGTGCGGTGGTTGGCTGGACCGCCTCGCGCTAGCCGAGCACGCCTCTCATTGGTCACTTGTTGGAACTTGGAGACCACGACAGAGATTGGTCACCTATCTTGTAGCTCCACGGTTTTTCTTACCTGACTCACACGCAAACAGATCATGTTGTATTGTCTTCCGAGAATTCGCGTCGCATACCACGTCGCACGCTCGACCGACACCGTTGACCCTTAGCATTGACGTAGCAATAAATTACATAGGTGTGGGACTAGCACAGAAAATCGTCAAAATTGGATTTCATATATACATGTAGATATATATTAAAATTAAAAATTCAAATATACACACGATACAAATAATTTAATCTACAAGTCGCGAGTTTCATAATTGTTCGAAGAATCGGAATTGTTTCGTTCCATCGCGAGAACGTTTTACAGTTTCCTTATAAAACGTGTGTTCGAAACGCGAGAATCGTAACGCTTCCATCGAGTTACAAACAGAGCTCCGGTCGCAAACATTACGTAGCAATTTGAATGCCGAGCAGAATCAACAGAACACGTCAATTGACTTACCGAGAGTAATAACAGCAGTCATTAAGGATGAATCGATTGAGAAATTAAAGTCCATTCAACGAGACAAGCCGCTCCAAATAAACAAATATCAGCGTGCCTTGCTATTTTTAACTATGCGAAGAACGTGAGCGCTCTATGCCAACTAAGTGGCGGTCACGTGCGCTGGTTCGCAGAGCTATTGATTGCCTCGTTGAACAAACTCTGACAATAATGTCCTCGGACCGTGACTATCAAAAAAACACGATCGAACTGTGTTCCAAGATTTGCAGAAGTTTGCCGGCAAAGCATCGCGTGTAACAAATATATTACATCGCGATTCGATCCCGAAGATCTCGAAGAACGGGCACAGCAGACACAATAATATTATCTGTAATTAAGGTAACGTGATTCGAAGGTATTAACGATAAAACATTGCATTATAGATAATTTGTAAAAGCACCATCGGCTGACTTGCTATGATATAATTGCGGCGCATTATCAGTAGTCGTCAATGTATCAACGAAGTGTACTCGTAATTACAATGCCGCAAAAACGCTCCCTTAATAGTAATGCTGGTCCCTGCAGTGGCATAAATATTGTAATCACAGTCGACAGTGTAGTTTGCATGCGTTTAAACGCATCAATTAACATCAATATCTTGTCCCGAAGACCCTGGATACATCGAAACATGCTGAACCGGTCACCGGACTCTCCTCGTTTTCTTTTCGAGCGTTTCTGCGCGCAGGTCGCGTTCGAGAAACGAACCATTATAAAAGTTCAATAACTCACACTGAAATTGTTCTAGAAATAATAAACACGTTCTGGCGCATAGAAAGGAACGTTGCACATTTTTTTTTTAAGACGGCCACCATCACTGAGGAGCAGACATTCCTCCAATCTCGAGTGCAAATTGCGCATCGCTACTGCGAAACCGTGTGCAATCGAATTTTGTGTATGATTAGTAGCTTTTTCTATTTCTTTTTAAACGACGAATGTATCGGTTGCTGAAACAATTGTTGTGATTGCCCCATTTTTTTTTTAAAGTAATTGGAAGAAAATTAGTACATACACTGACAGAAGTAAGTAACGTTTTCGTTTTAGTTTTACCGCAATAAATTGATCAGTTAACGAAACAATTTCTGTAATTTGCATAATGGTATATATTTGCATAATGGTTCCACGCCAGGGGTGTCAAACTCGCGGCCCGAGATGAACATTTTTGCGGCCCAGTCAATATATCCGACGCGAAGTAAAAACAAAATAGAAATAGTCTCGGCCAATAAAATTTCTCCCGAAATAGGAAAGATAGTATCAGAGAAGAGACGTCAAGTATCAGGACGTAAACAATAATTTAACTTTATATATGTGTTTATTACAATGTACTAGTCGAAATAAAAATATTTGTTTCTATGAACATTGATCTTTTTTTTGCGGCCCACCTAAAGTTAAGCATTGTTTATTTGGCCCAAGTTAGCTTTCGAGTTTGACACCCCTGTTCCACGCTGTGTAATATAACAATGTGGATCGTCTCACCCTTGACATTTCTAGAAAAAGTCCTTAACGTTTCAGAAGAAAACGTAATCAGCCGAGCGTATTGCAACTTGTGCAAACTGCAGCGATCGCGGTTAGTGGTTGCCAGAAGATATTTATTCGGGACACGTCGGGGGAAAGCAAACAGCGCCGTTGACAGTGATCGTCACGATCGAACGCGACACTTGTACATGGTTCTCGTGTGTGTATGTGTATAGGGATGAGGGGAGAGGGGCTATATGTCGGTGGTATCGGATCGCGGGCGGAAAAACGGACGATCTGGAACGACGCGGAACAGGAAGCGGCGTCGAGAGAGCCACCGCCGTGGTTCCAGGACGGGTATACCAAGAGAACGACCGCTAGGCCGTAACACTCCGTTCGGTATTATCCAATTAAAGGTAATGCCGGCAGCCCGTTAATTTTTCTTCCGTTAGCTCTCGGCCATTGTGGAGCCAGCCCCGGAGCGCAGCCGGCGTTTTCCAGAAAATGAGAGCCGCGGACGACCATCGGCCAGGATGCATCGGCCAACACTCTTGTTCGGCTCCATTTGCGACGTGCTCGCAGGAAATGAAAAGTTTCGCCGGGTCCGTTGTCGGGTCGAGCATGCGGCCGAGCTAAAGAGAATGATCGATCGCTTCGTACGACACCAATATAGATCCACTTGATCGTTTTTGTCGGCTCGAGCGCGGCTCTAATTTCTCGAGGACAATCCAGAACGATTTCCCGCGATTCCGGGGTCCTTGGAAATATCGGGCTCGACGTGGTTCAGGGATATTGTCAAACTTTAGTTTGAATTCTAATTGGCGAACATTTCTCGAACGCTCATTTTACCGTATTTATTCTGGACAGAAGTTTTGGCATTGTTACCCAACGGAGTCTTTGGACGCGCTGAGCTCTGTAACGTTGGCAGATCTCGACGATTTAGCTTTTAATTGGTGCGATCTCGGTTTTTGGGACTTGTGAACATTTTTGGAACAAGTCATTTGACTGTACTAATTATTAAATCGTGGATATTTGTGCATTTGTAGTTTGCAATTTGCATAGTCAAAAGTTTTGTAAAATGATCTTCGAAAATGAGAATTTTTCTAAATGTTTTCAATCTATTAATTGCGAAGAATGAATTTTTTTTATGAAACTATCTTTTTGAGGAGAGTACGAAAGAATCAGAAACATGTCATTGTTTGAATCACGAAAGTAATCACGAAGATCGATAGAATTGGATTTTTCAACGTAGTTAATGTTGACGAAGTTTTGTAGTTAAAATTGTTCTTTGGTGTGCAAAAGTAATCGCTGTTAACGATTACCACGTTGACCGTCCTGTTTCCGTGAAATATGTGTCTGACATGCGTAAGAGATCGTTTAACGTAACTTCTCCTTGAAAAAACGCAAAAGTTACCGGGAGCCAAATGAAGTTGTGACTTCGCGATAAGTATAAAAGACTAAAAATAAAGAGCGACATAAACCGTCTATTCCCGTTCCTTGAAAATCAGTTCATAAAACTGCGAGCACGCGGGAAAACCCACCGGTGTCTACGTATACCGTTGCGATGACGCTTATTGCAGACTGACAATGAGTTGACTTGATTCGTTCCGCCCTAGATAAAACGCGTGGCGCAGAAGGATCCCCTTCCTGGTCGCATACCAACGCGAAGCACCGTGCGGTATGCAAGAAAATTACGCGCGAAATGGTCCTGGCATCGAGCATTCGATAATATATTGGGTTGGCAACTAAGTAATTGCCGATTTCAGTTATAGATGTCTCTCGCTCCCATTTGTATGATATCCGTAAATGTTATATTATAAAATTATTATTATTATTATTATGTTATTCTTTATTATCCGTGAACGTTAGTAACTGGACAAATTGAATGCAGCGGTCAAGGAAAAGCGACCAGAATTGGTCGATCGTAAAGGTGTCATTTTCCAGCAGGACTATGCTAGGCCGCAATCTTTGTCCACTCGGCAAAAATTCATGGATATTGCTTGGGAATTGATGTTACACCCACCATATAGCCCCGATCTCGCGCCATCGGATTACCACTTATTTCGATCCCTGGACAACTCCCTTCGTGGTAAAACTTTTAACGACGATGACGCTGTAAAATCTCACTTAACTCAGTTTTTGGCCGAAAAGGATCAGACTTTCCACGAGCGTGGAATTTTCAAGTTGTCAGAGAGATGGCAAAAGGTCATCGAACAAAATGGAAAATACATTACAGATTAAACTTCGTTCCAAGTAAAAAAAAATTTTTTGTTTCATTGAACAAATCGGCAATTACTTAGTTGCCAACCCAATACATACATTTTCTGCAATCGCAAGTTTTGTATATCGCGAGTTCTGCAATTTTTGTCTTGCTAACAACTTTTCAAATAATCAGATAATTTCAAGAAATCCATGAATTCGTCATACCTTTTACCGGCAATCAAATAAGAGTATCAGATAAGATATTTAAGCATTCGATTAAAAGCAGGAACACGATAAATATGAATTTTTTTTTACTTCGAAGAAATTGTTACAGTCGGAAAAATTCTAATCGTTATAACTGCGAAGAAAATGGTACGGCAAGGGGTTGAAGGCTATGCTTAAAGTGTACCAGGAAATTGCTTCAATCGAACATTTCGAGGATCGAATTTGTTCATTTGACTTTTGAGACGGCACGACGTCGTAAACATTTCTCAAAATCTTTCATTCGACGAATTCATTTCAGCCGAAAGGAAGATCGTTCTCTCTGTTTTCGCGATATTTCAGTAAACACAATATTGGGTTCTACGTTCGAAAGCAGATGCAGGTCTCGTGGCTCACGAAAATGTGATGAATCGTGGTACACAATTTCTAATACTTCAGCATCCAACTGTCCGCACCAATTTTTGTATCTATTTTATCGATCACTTGTATTTATTTCTTCCATTGTATCTATTTCATCGATCACTGCGTGCTCTTTCTTTCGGCAAGTTCTTCGAAAGTTCTCCTAACATGTCCGAAAATGAATGCGAACACAAATAAAAAGGTTCATCGGAAAAAGTTTCTCACAGAAACATATTTATAACATCGGCAACTGCAACTGAAAGTCAGTTCTTGCGTTAATCTCGATTCCGAGATCCGCGATTGCCGATTTCTATTTCGAATTTAAAGATTCCCGAAAACGATGACACCTCAGAGTCAACAATCGTCGTGACTTCCTCGAAAGTTCGCGCGGGCCTCGAACCGTTTGCAGTTCACAGACGGTCCCGCTGTGGGTGTAGCATTTCCCATTGACGCGAAAAATAACGGCGCCTTCGAGAAAACCGCCGCGCCGCGGCGGCGAAGTAGAAACCGTCGTATCCGCGGTGTTTATTATTTTTCGTTTGCCGTGCAATTTTCGGCGCGTGTTTCCAGCCGGGAGCCGTATCTTTAATGGAAAATTAGTGTTTCGCGGTATCTTCGGCCGCTGGACGTGGCCGATAAATTCTTGAAAGCTTCCCGATGTCGGATCTCCGGCAATCTCGGGTATTAAATAAGGTATCGCGCGTGCGGATTCAACGGATAAGCCGATGAACGGCATTGCCAAAAATACTTGAGTATAGACGCGATCAGCCGCGAAATTTTCCCACGATGAACGGGCTTAACCTCTTAGGTACGGCTGAATTCTGCGCGAGGCTATTTCTCTGGACGGCAGAGTCTGATACTGTATATTCTGTCTGTATATACAGGGTGTTCCAAAAATGTCTCGCAATCCGAAAGTGGCGAGTTCCTTGGGTCGTTTGAAGCAACTTCTTCCTTTACAAAAATGTTCTCCGAGGTACCGTTAACGAGTTATTAACGAAAAACAGTGACCAATGAGAGGCGAGCTCGACTGGCGCGAGGCGATCGAGCCGATGAGCGGAACCGGGCTTCGCGCGCTGGTCGGCTGGGCCGCCTCGCGTCAGCCGTACTCGATTCTTATTGGTCACTGTTTGTTCGTTAATAACTCGTTAACGGTGCCTCGGAGAACATTTTTGTAAAGGAAGAAGTTGCTTCGAATGATCCGAGGAACCCGCCATTTCCGGATTGCGAGACATTTTTGGGACACCCTGTGGACTGTTGTAAATCGATGCGAAGACAAAAGAAGTGTGAAACAATGCGTATGAAGACGATTATTTGATTCGAACGATGAGCGAGTGAGCTACTAGAGCAAGCCACTATAGTGACGCGTCGTCCAGAGAGATGACATCCGCGAAAGCCATTATAGTGGCGTGTCGTTCCAAAAGATGACATCCGCGGAAGCCGCTATAGTGGCGCGTCGTGCCTAAAAGGTTAATAGAGATGAATCGAAAAATGAACGCCGAGATGAATATCTCTGCGGCGTTTATTTATCGCTGGCTCGTATCGCATCGATACTTCTTACATAATGCGAGATGACTCGATAAAACGTCAGCCCTGTTTAAGCATTGATATCGATAATACATTGTCACTGAAACCGTTCTCTGTAATTCGGACGATTCTTTTAAACGTTTCTTTTTAAACGATAGATTGCGTTTTATTTTTATCACGGACACCGACAGTTATCATGAAAATGGAACAAAGTCGTAGCATAAGAATTATCTGTTCGATTAAAATGTTCTTGGTTACACGTACCTAACGATTATAAATAAGGAAACAAAGTTTTTCCTCACCGATAATCATTAGTCACGAGGAAAATTCATTTCGCTTGCTCGTAACTGGATTGCGTGACTAGACTAATGCCAAACTTATGCGAAACTAATGCAAGGACTTTTTACTTTTGCGTAAACATCCGCACAGTCTACTCATAACAGTTATCGTCGAGAGAAATTTCGTTTTGATCATTCATTCCAGTTATCGGCAAGGAATACTTATTTCGATTGCTACTAATAATTATAAGGAATAATAATAAATAATAATAATTATAATAATTATAATTAATAATAATTAATAATAATAATAATAATAATAATAGTAGGAGTAATAATTACACACTCCATACTAATAATTATAATTAATAAGGAAAATTTTGTTTCGATCATTCGTAACAGTTATCGATAACAAGATTATAGTTTTGATTGCATTTTTCTTTTTTGCCATCGTGAAGTACAATTCAATATAACAGACATTTTTCAAAGTTTCGGGCCATAAATTGCAACACGAATCATCTAACATAATTTTCAAAGCTGGTTTATAGTTTTCCATTTCTCTATACAGTAAATTCTCCTCGATTATCCTCCAGCTTGTAAAGAAAAATGGACAATTTGAGAAGAGGAGACACGATTATTTGAATCTTGCGGCTCGTTTTTACAATTGCCGATTGTCAAATAACTATAAATGATCTCCCCAAATTGTTCACTTTTGTTTACAAGCTGTATACTTTAATGATTTCAGGATGTCTGATACTTGAGAATCATCGTCAGACGAGAACACATCCGCTTACATCATTCTTATGAAATAATGGTCAAAGAGAGAAGCTGAATCATTTGATCAATTATTTTCGCCGTGTACAGAACTATCATTCTAGGGATACCTCTATGTTAATTTTGACTTAATTGATTTCAACCCTAACAATACAATAGAATTTCTCTCATCAGTAATTATTAAGACCAACGGGAAAGGAATTTGCTCCATCGGTAATTAAAAATAAGACATTGTAAATTTTTAATTTTTTAAATCTTTCTTCTATTTTGAATTGCAACCATCAAACTTTGTCACAAATGTGTAAAATCCGCAATCTAATAATTACTTGTCGATAACTGTTACGAGCGATCGAAATAAAATTCTTTTTTCCGATAACTGTTATTGTATTTAATTTCCTTCGTCAATAATGGTTATTGGTAACGAAGGAAATTTTACGAATCAATCGTTATTTATAATTAAAACGCTGATACCCAATATTTCTTAAATCATGCGATCCCCCTCTTTAATTTTGTTATAGTTTATGAGTATTATCCGCAACTTAAACAATAAACGTGTTTTTGCGAGTAACTTTTCCCATCCAAACTTCTCGTATAATTGTTAGTTTCGGACCCTGATTTTTATGCTACAAGTCCATATTGTCGGAGGTGTTTCACATTTCTTTCTTTAAAATTGATCAAATTACAAAGTATTACTTTGTAATCGAAATAACGGAACATCTAAATAAATTCTGCCTGTTCAGTGTTAGAAGATTGCGTTTTCAGAACATGGATACAGCATCGATTCGTTGTTGCCTTAGCTGCGCAGATCGTCCAGGAGTCACTTTCATGTCGAATACTTCAATGATAGTTCGTCATCGGAACGACAGAAATGGCAGACGATTAGCCTGCTGAATAATCGATACTTAAATACATTCATTACGGTTAATCGGTCTTTACAGCAAAGGTTCTGGTTTCCACAGGCTCGTTTTCTCGCCGTTAATAATAGACATTGATTTCCATCGATCAATAAATCTGCTCGTCACTGAAAACATATTCATCCACGTTACTTCCCGTACGGTCTGCACAGAAACCGAGTAAAAAATTCCGCTTGATGTCACCAAATTATTGTCACGTTGCGTCGCTTGTGAAACAAGCATGAGAAACATTCGGACCGATCAACAAACAAATTCTTCCGATGCAGAATACGATTTCAGACTATCTAACCGGTTTCTTCTATTGGGTTGACAATTTGTGGCAAATTGTCGATTTCAGTTACAGATATCTCTCGCTCCCATTTTTATGATATCCGTAAATGTTATATTATAAAATTATTATTATTATTATTATTATTATTATTATGTTATTTTTTATTATCCGTGAATGTTAGCAACTGGACAAATTGAATGCAGCGGTCAAGGAAAAGCGAGCAGAATTGGTCAATCGTGAAGGTGTCATTTTCCAGCAGGACAATGCTAGGCCGCACACGTCTTTGTCCACTCGGCAAAAATTGATGGATATTGCTTGGGAATCGATGTTACACCCACCATATAGCCCCGGTCTCGCGCCATCGGATCACCACTTATTTCGATCCCTGGACAACTCCCTTCGTGGTAAAACTTTGAACGACGATGACGCTGTAAAATCTCACTTAACTCAGTTTTTGGCCGAAAAGGATCAGACTTTCTACGAGCGTGGAATTTTCAAGTTGTCAGAGAGATGGCAAAAGGTCATCGAACAAAATGGAAAATACATTACAGATTAAACTTCGTTCCGAGTAAAAAGAAATTTTTATTTCATTGAACAAATCGGCAATTACTT